>NC_057807.1:450500656-450764865 GCF_018294505.1 Triticum aestivum | reverse complement strand
GATTTTTTTACTGTTTTTTGTGTTTAGGTTTAGGTTTTAGTGGTAGGATTAGGTTACTGCCAGATTTAGGTTTAGATAGTTAGAAGAAGAAAATAAGTGAAAAAAGAAAAATAAGTAGAAGAAGAGGAAAAAGGGAAAAAGGAAGAGGGTTGCCGAGGGGATAGATGGTGGAGCCATTGGGTCCCGCCAGTCCCGACGCCCATGCCAAGAACCCCCGGTCCGAGTGCTGACCCGTCGACTGTTCTCGGCGTCGACGGCGATCGAACACCATTGCGAATTAGGGGGTTAATTAGGGGGTTCCTCGGTGTCGATGGTACCCTAAATAGTAAGTATCATCAGTGTGAGGTACATGTGGCCGTCAGTGTCGAATACTACATCCATTCCCCACAAGTGACACATGGGTCCTGCGTCCAGCAGCAACAGTTCTCGGTGTCGATGGCGGTCAAACACCATTGAGAATTTGTCTGGCAGCCTCAGAGATGACGATTGAAAGCTAAGTGTTGAAACTTGAAACACACAAACTAACACAAGTCGGTTTGGTTGTTTGAAAATTTCAAAACTTGGCTTTAATCCTCATCGTAGAGGCTGCCAGACAAATTCACCAAGGTGTTTGACCGTCATCGGCCACAGGAACTATTGTTGTGGGACGCCGGGCGCCGGCTTCACTTGTGGTAAGTGGATCTAGTGTTCAACGCCGACCGCCTCATGTACCTTGCACCGATGGTAGTTGCTATTTAGTTTACCCGGGGACGAGCGGGTTAGAGGGTTCCTCGGTGTCGATGGTAACGTAAATAGCAAGTATCGTCAGTGCGAGGTACATGTGGCCGTCGGTGTCGAATACTTGCTATGTTACTCATCTTTCGATTTAAATATGCAGTTATTTCGTCATTGTGAGGGTCTAGTGTTTGACGAGCTCCGCCCCTGCGTTCGTTGGTGAGCACAAATGACATCTCCTCCTCCCCCTTCATTTGCTCTGTTTCGGTCTTTGTGCCGATGAAACTTGCTAGCTATAGGTGTCAATCACCAGTATGCGTAACCACTATGCGTCTCCCGTTCGAAAGGGTTACATCTATAAATATGCATGCATTTGCATATTTATAATCGTGATTCTTTCGAATTGTCCAACGTTATCCATGGACAGCCCGAGTATGTGTAGATTGGGTTCGTTTTCCCATATGCTCAGCTCCGGATCCGATGCAGAATTTCGTCAGTGCCTCCCTGTTATTCTCCGGGTACACATCCTCTCTGCTTATTGTCGAGACGTGTATCAGGAGAACAACGGGGAGGTGCTACCGAAATTTTGGGTCGGATCCGGAGCAGAGCATGGGAAAACGAACCCGATCTACACATACTCGGGTGGGATTAGGACCTATCCTTACCTATTAGTGTGTAGGTTGCGTGGACGTAATAAAACTAACAAACTCCATTAACTGATGGACATGGTTTGCCTACTTATGTATATATTTCTTCTGTGTCCAGTAGGAAGTCAATATGAGTGATCATGCGTGGATGTACACAGGTTACACTAGTCAGTATGTTTGGACCGAGGAATGGTTAACAAAAACTAAGGGGTTTGTTAGAGCCGCATTTGCAAATGGCCAGAAATTTAGCTGGTGCCCCTGTGTCCGGTGCGACAACTATAATTAGAGGGACAAGCTTGAAATGAGTAAACACCTGCAGAAGTTTGGTTTTACGCCTGGTTACACAGTATGGACATTACATGGTGAGTCTGCCCAACGTGCCAGAGCCGAGGTGGTTTGTCGTTGCACCGATGAGCATGGTACTGGGACCGCAGACATGGTGCAAGACTTTGACGATGCTCGGGACTCGGACGAGGAGATGGAGGAATCTGCAAAGGCCTTCACTGAAATGTTGGAGTCCTCAAAACGTCCTCTCCACGAGCACACTGAGCTTTGTCAGCTGGATGCCATCTCACAAATAATGGCTTTGAAGGCTCAATTCTACTTGGACAGAGAATGCTGCGACGCGATGATGACAGTTTTCGGACGATTTCTACCCAAAGGTCATGTGCTACCTCCAAACCTGTACCAGTCAGACAAAATCCTCGTGCTCTTAAGATGCCCTATGAGAAGATACATGCCTGTGAGATAGGATGTGTCTTATTTAGGCTTCAGTATGAGGACTTGAACTATTGTCCCATTTGCAATTCTTCCAGGTATGTTGTGGTAGACAACAGTATGGGTGAGAAGAGCAGACCAAAATACCCGTTAATGTTCTTCAGTATATGCCAATCGTACCAAGACTTCAACGTCTTTTCATGGTCGAAGAGACGGCCAGACAGATGACATGGCACAAAATGGGCAAAAGAACCGAACTAGATGCAGATGGGAATGTGATGATGGTGCACACATCGGATGGTGAAGCGTGGAAGTGCTTCGATGCATTACATAAGGAAAAAACGGCAGATCCAAGGCATCCTCGAGTCGCCGTCAGCACAGATGGGTTCAGTGTGTTTGGTCAGATGGCAGCCCCATACAGCTGTTGGCCCGTGTTTGTCATTCCACTCAATCTCCCCCCCCCCGGGCAGATTATGCAAAGAAAGAACATTTTCCTGACGTTGATAATTCCAGGGCCCAACTATCCGGGGAAGAATATGAATGTGTACATGCAGCCGCTTAAGGACGAATTGCAAGAAGCTTGGGATAATGGGTTCAAGACATACGACGCCTTTAGCAAAAAGAACTTCATAATGTGTGCCTGGTACATGTACTCGACGCATGACTTGCCGGCGTATGCGCTATTCGTTGGCTGGTGTGTGCATGGAAGGTTCCCGTGCCCCACATGCAAGGGAGCTCTTGAGTTTCGTTGGCTGACGGCGGGGTGCAAGTATAGTTGCTTCGACTTGCATAGACAGTTTCTAGATCCTCGCCATAAGTTCAGGAAAGACAAGAAGAACTTCATGAAAGGTAGAGTTGTCAAACACTCTGCACCACCTGCGTTGACAGGCCAACAGACCCTAGATCAGATAAACGCTCTCGAGCCAGATCCAGAGCGTCCAGGGTATTTCAAGGGGTATAATAAGGAACACGCATGGACTCACAAGACATGCTTCTGGGATCTGCCTTACTTCAAAGACCTCCTTTGCCCACACAACATCGACGTGATGCACACTGAAAAGAATATCGCCGAAGCCATTTTTGGTACATTGTTCGGCATAGAGGGGAAATCAAAGGATAATACTAAGGCTAGAGACGATATAGAGGAGCTTTGTGATAGACCGTTACAAAACATGCAAGAACCGAAAGGAAAGCGGAACTGGAAGAAGCCAAAGGCATGGTTCAATCTTGGAAGGCCAGCTATGAAGGAAATTATTTTGTGGGTGAAAATGCAGTTGATGTTCCCCGATGGGTATGCAGCAAATCTAAAGAGGGGAGCGAGTCTTGATAAATTGAAAATATTTGGTCTAAAAAGTCATGATTGGCACATATGGATAGAGCGGATAATGCCGGTGATGTTGCGTGGCTTCATCCCTGAGGATGAATGGCTAGTACTGGCAGAGCTGAGCTATTTCTTCCGTGTTCTTTGTGCGAAAGAACTATCGCCTGGCCTCCTAGAAGAAATGGAACAGTTGGCGCCGAGTTGATCTGCAAGTTAGAGATGATCTTTCCGCCAAGCTTCTTTAATCCAATGCAACACTTGATTTTGCATCTCCCGACCGAGGCACGATTGGGGGGGGCCGTGCAAAATCGTTGGTGCTACTCAACTGAGAGGATGCAGAAGACGCTTCGAGCAAAATGTAAAAATAAACATAGAATAGAAGCATCGATGGCCGAGGCATTCATCACTGAGGAGGCGTCAAACTTCGTGACAGCACACTACGAAGCCAAAAATCGTCATTTGCATAATCCGAAGCCTCGGTACAATGCTGACGAGCCTACAAAGGGTCAATCCAACCTCAGCCTATTCAAAGGGAATCTCGCACCATCCAGTGCTTGGAAACCAGTATCGTTGGATGTTGAAGAATGGCGGACCATTTCGCATGTATCTCTTTAACAACCTAACAGAAGTGCGGCCGTACATCGAGTAAGATCTCGTTACATTGTTTCGCAACTTCTAATTTCTTTGAACTGCTCTTATTCCTGGATATTTGATGCAGTCGATACGTCGCCATATTCTCGTATGGAGCGGTGATCCTAAAGGATTTCATCGAACAGTATGAGCTTCTGGCAAAGCAAGGAGGCGAATATCCCAGTTTCATCTCTTGGTTGAAAAAAGGTAATTTCCATTAGACCCTTTCATTTCTTTGGCTAATTTGGCAACAATCCTTTCTTATTAAACTTGTAGACTAATTCAGAGATTATGGATGCCGAATTGAGACAAGTAGCTAATGGTTTTGACTATAAGGTCCATTCATTTGACAATTACGACATCAACGGGTATCGCTTTCGTACCTATGGCAAAGAGCTATCTATGGCCGACCGAAAATCTACAAATTGTTGTGTCTCTGCTATCGGCGAAGGAGGTGTCGAGTATTATGGAAGATTTGAAGCAATTTATGAACTTCAATTCTATGGTGATAACCCACCAAACGTCGTACTCTTCAAATGTTATTGGTTCCAGCCCAGGGAGACTAGAAGGACTCATGAACATATAGGGCTAGTCGAAATCAAACAAAGCACCCATTTGGATGTTCCCGATGTCTATATTACGGCTCAACAGGCAACCCAAGTTTTCTATCTACCGTGGGCCTGTCAAAGTGATCCAAATCTCAGTGGTTGGGATGTCGTTTATGAAGTGCCGCCACGTGTTAGACCACCTCCCCCCAATGAAGAGGATTATGAACGTCACATTAACCAAGACACATATGACGAAGGAGAATTCTTCCAAGAAACACGTCTTGCCAAAAAACGTTTCAAGAAACGCTCTACTCCACCCCAGAACATTGAAGTAGACAACGATAGTGAATCCGACCCTGAGCCGGAACAAGAAGAGCCGGAAGAAGAAGAAGTTACTGCTGCAGATGACCTGTCAATGCTTGAACGATTACGTAAAGGTGGCCTTCCACATGATGATGCATTTATTAATGATGATGATGAGCACGTCATTACCGATAGTGATGATGATGATGCATTTATTAATGATGATGATGAGCACGTCATTACCGATAGTGATTCTTAGGTATTCAAATTTTTATGTTGTACTTTGTATGATTTATATAGTTGGTATGTATAATTTTCTTACTTTGTATGATTGTTTCTTATACATAGTGCCATGGTCTTGATTTCCGTCCCCGTCGGCCCTCGCCCGCTTTATGATTCGGATGTGGTAAATTCTCTTTCATAACTATTTGTTGCATTTCGCATTTATGACAATTATGGCCATCAAGTTGACATAGAGATATTTTAATCTAGGAGGTATGTGAACCGGAATTTGAAACCGACCCTCTTGTCGAGAAGTTAAATTTAGTTGAAAAAGAAAATGAGTATTTGAAAGAAAAAATTAAAAGAATTGAAGAAGAGAGGATGACATTGGAGTTGTATGTTGTCGATGTCATCGATGATCACAAGATGAAGATGAATGCAATGCGCTTGAAGATGGATGCAATGCGCCTGAAGCTTAAGAAGATTAGAAAATATGCCATTGATAATGAGGCTTGGTATCATTATGCCGTTGGATCAATTGTTACCTTAGTTGCGATCTTCATCATATTTGTTGTGATGAGGGTAAGTTTTCTCTAATGTTTTGCTTTACAAATGGATACTTAGCTTATTTTCCTTCTAAATGGTATAATTACCTAAGTTATATAAAAAAATGAGCTATACTTAGCTTATTCAATTCACTTATGACATACTCAGCATACTTAGGTCAAAAATGGCATGATAATCTTTGTTACATCCTAAATGATATAGACTTAGCTTATTTTTCTCGAAAATGACATAATAACCTTACTAAGATGCAAAATGAGATATTTACCTAGCTTAGCTCTAAAATGGCCTACACTTAGCATTTTTACCAAGCTTAACTCTAAGAAGAGGAGATGAGAAAAAGAAAGAGAAGAAAAAATCTTCTTCTTCTTCTTCTTCTTCTTCTAACTAGTCTTCTTCTTCTTCTAACTAGTCTTCTTCTTCTACTACTTCTTCTTCTAACTTTCATCTTTCCTAATTTGCAGATGTGCTTTACATGAGGAAGGCTTGGATTCATGGAGTGTACTATTCTTCTGGTGCTTCCTTGTTGTTTATGAAAAATTGTTTGGATATGTATGTCTATATGGATATGTTGTTGGAAACTTGTTTGTGGTTATGTATATATGGATATGTTGGACTTTGTTGAACTATGTTGTTGGATTTGATAAAATATGTTGTTGGACATGTTGTTGGATATGTATGCATGTATATCTGTGTTTGAAACCATGTCTAATTAATTGGATTTAAATAAAAATTGGGGATGTGTAGCCTCTTTGTCGTCCGCTAGCCGACGACAAAGAGGACACATGGCAGTCACCTGTGTAAACTGGCAACACTGGCTGCCTATTTGGTCATTTTTCCGTCTGCAAGCGGACGACAAAGTAACCAAATAGGCCTGGCAAACAGGGCCATCTATGCCGTCTGCTGGCTGACATCATAGCTGGCCACGTGGCAGCATCCCAGTGTTGCCCTAGCTAAGCTCTTTGTCATCCGTCAGCGGACGGCAAAGAGCTTTGCCTCTTTGCCGTCGGCCAGCAGACGACAAAGAACACTGTTAACCCCCTGAAGGCCCTCACCTCACACCGCTGTCGTCTGTCGTCATTGCCGTCTGCTGGCCTCGGATGTCTGACGACACAATCCTTTGCCATTCGTTTCTACGAAGCGGACGGCAAAGAAGGCCTTTGCTGGCACGTGTTCAGCCGGACGGTTTGCCGTCCGCTGGCTGACGGCAAAGGACTTTGCCATCCGGCATCCGTGCCTTTGCCGTCTGCCATGGCGGACGGCAAAGAAGCTGATTCCAGTAGTGTCATGTAATTGTTGCTGATGCTGGGTCAACCTTATGGTGACACCGGGTCATAAACTTTGCAGATTTCTCCAATAATAATATAATACCTGCTTTGCTCAAAACTGAGAATTTGAAGTTATTCCTCCCTTATATGCATATCACTTGTAGCCCCCAAGTGTCGGGTTGTCATGCTTGCAGCAACCTGGGACTTGTAATTGCCTTATGCTCATAAAAACTTCAAACAGTGTAGCCCCCAAGGGCCCGGTCATTATGCAATAATGAGCAGGGACTTTTGTATATAATTCATTGATAATAACATCATATGATGTAATCTCCACCATGGGGCTTGAATCCACATCCACAAGGTTAAGAGCTTTGTACTCTACCAATTGAGTAGTAGACCTTTTCAATATAATGGATTTAAATCGTGTAACTTGAATTTTGAACAGGAGCAATTGGTAGCCCCCAAGGGCTGGCTCATTACAATGTGATGAGTCAGATCTTCAATAAAATGAGCCAAAAAATGACTTTGCATTAGCCCCCAAGTGCCATGGTGCATGCTGGCAGTGACATAGGACTTGCATATATGATATAATCTCAATCTAAATAATATAGCCCCCAAGTGCCGGGTCGTAAGCCTGCAGCGACTCGGGACTATTCCTTCCATTGTAGAATAAACCATTGCACCAAAGCGACTTTGAATACCTTATATGTCGACAAGTAAATCCGGAGTTTAAATACCCGGCGGCTTTTTGCCAATGGCGATTTAATACGCCTCCATTGTAAGCCGGATTTTTATAACCCGGCGGCTTATAGCCTTTGAGAAAATCCAGAATGAATAATCATTTTGAAGCATCAATTTTAATGATGAGCTTGAACTTAAGCATTTATATAAGTCATAGTTCCGCAAATCCTGCAAAGTTTAAACAACATATGCCCTGGCGACTTAACGTCAAAAGCCAGGGTGGGTAACAACCCAAACATAATATAGTTTTTATGCAATTATGGAAAAGACTAGGATTAAGGCCATTCAAGCCTAAACATAATGGCGACTTAACGTCAAAAGCCAAGGCGGGTTATCCAACCTCGTATATTTATATAATCAGGAAAACATACCTGTAAAAATTGGCTCATACTACCGACTTACGTCGCCGTATCCAATAAGGGAAATAATCCAATGATTGATAAGCGCATGATTGCAATGGCGCAATCCAAAATATACCGGCGACTTAAAGTCCATAGTCAGGGCCGGTTTAAAGATAATCATGTATAAACAATATCATACCTGTGATACTAAATCGTAATGCCGGCTTATGATACATGTGTAGTAAGGGTGATAACCCAATCTTTAGAAGCGAAACCTTCCAAGTATTAATATTTTCATATGCTGGCGACTTATCGTCCAAAGTCGAGCCGGGTTAAATAGAAACCACACATGTATATGCGTCAGATATGAACAAAAAAGAAAAAGCCAAACAGAGAGAAAAAGCTAGGCTTCTGATTCGAATACGATCAGTAAGCCGGACCAAAAGGGGTTAAGCTAGGATTCGAATACGATCAGGAAGCCCCCTAGTGGTTTTGGCATTGCGCCGATCAAGACGGTACCGACAGCTATGTTCTTTTTGGTTCGAATACGACCTATGTTTGAACAGGAAGCCCTCAAATGACCTTGAGACTTTTTTAACGACTTTGATTCGAATACGATCAAAGTCGGACCCAAAAGGGGTTAAACTATGATTCAAATACGATCAAGAATCCCCCTAGTGGGTTTGGCATTGCACCGATCAAGAGGGTACCGAGAACTATGTTCTCTTTGGTTCAAATACGACCTATGTTTTAACAGGAAGCCCCCAAATGACCTTGAAGTGTTGGCATTGCGCCAATCAAGAGGGTACCGACAGCTATATTCTCTTTGGTGAATACACCCATGTTTGAACAGAAAGCCCCCAAATGACCTTGAACCGGGGTACCTTTGTTTGAGTTGTGCTTTGCAACAGACTCTCTTTGGTCCCTTTAATTTTTCCTGAGAACTCGAGCTTTGCAAGAGATAAATTCTTCTTAAACCGGAATTTTAAACCGTATTTTGAGAGCTTCAGAGCTTTGTGGGAGACATATTTCCCTTTAGCCGGATTTCAAACCGGATATTCTTCATTTTGAGCCAGAAATTTTTTGACGGCCTTTAAACTGGCAACATTTACTGAGCCATGTTCATGGAGCCCCCGAGTCTTAAGATGACTCAAGGAGTTGTCTTGAGATTCTCCATATTTGACCGTGATATAAACCAGTATGAGTCTTTCAATAGTGTAGTGATAACCCCGTCCTGCATTGGCGAACTTGCAAGCCAGAGTAATTGCTCTTTTTAAAGAAAGCAACATATAAGATAAAAATGTACTGGATGGATTTCACCTGATATGTCAGGCTGGAAATTATCGGCCGTAGAGTTGATAATCACTATGGTGAAGCTTAAATCAATCATGAGCGAGCCGGCCGCGACATTGTAAGCCAGTGCAGATGAGAAAGTCGGCCACATCATTTTAAGCCGGTGTGGACGGGTGAGTCAATCACAGGCGCACGGCGATTCAGCCGTGGACGCGGACCCGACGAGTTGATATAGATCGAGCCGCACGGGTGAAGGTTTGCACACACTCGTTCAACAACAAGCAAGTGCAGACGTCAGTACATGATGATGCTAATGCATACTCCATAGGCTCAACATGGCACCACATTTATAATGAATCATTGTCCTGGACGTAAAAACATATCACAAGCGAGAGTAATTGTTCTCGAAAAATGCATAAAAAATTAAAAAAAATTGATTGGATTGGTTTCACCTCATATATTTGTCGGGAAATATCAGTCGTCGGGCTGATGATAAGAGCAACTCCAACGGGCCGACCCAAACGGACACCGCTTTTGTCCGCTTTTTGTCCGTTTGGGTCGCCCGTTCGCGTGTCCGTGTTCGTTTTTGCATTTGGGTCTGCGAGTGCGCCCAATGGCAGCGTGACCCATTTTCGCCTTGTCCGCCCTGGCATTTCCTCAAACATGTAGCAGGCACGGCAGGGGAGCTCGCAGCATGCAGGGAGGCTGACAGGTGAGCTTGAACCCCACAGCGGGGGCGGCATGGCAAGCGCCATGAGCGCGAGGGCGCGGCGGGGCGAGTCCGGGCGCTGCCGGGGTCGGGCGCGGGCATGGCGGGGCATGGCCTGGTGCAGTCGCGGTCGGGCGCTGCCGGGGTCGGGCGCGGGGCGTGGCGGGATGTGGCCTGGCGCAGTCGCGGCCGGGAGCACGACCAGGAGCCGCGGGGCAGCGCGGGGATGATGGCGGGGGGCGGGGCAGTGGTGCAGGGGACGAGGTCAGGCCGGGCACGCGAGCGCCCCGAGGCAGCTAGGCGCGCGAGCTACCACGACGACCATGGTGGCTGGGCGCGGTGAGCATGGTGCGACTAGGTGAACAATGCGAGTGCAGCGAGCGCGGCCATGGCTAGCATACACTACTAGGAAAAGGCATGCTAGTGGCGCACCAGTTTTGCCTACTAATGGCGCACTACTGGTGCGCCACTAGCATCACGCCATTAGAATTAAATTCTAATGGCGCATCACTGGTGTGCCATTAGTATCTGGTGTTCTAATGGCGCACCACATAGTGCGCCATTAGTATAGCCCACAGTGCGCCATTACAATGCCTCCCAGGGGGCCATATGTACCCATGTGCTTTGGCTTACTAATGGCGCACCAGTGGGTGATGCGCCATTAGTGTGATTATCACAGTGCGCCATTAGTGTCTTGTGTGGTGCGCCACTAGTATGAATATTAGGGATTTTTTTTTCTTTTCTGATATTTTCACAGGTTACAAAATATATTATTGAACAGAATTTAGACAACACCACACAGCAACAGCAGATTCATCGAATACAATAGAAGATTAGTCTCCGAATACAATTCATCATATTAGTCTCCGAATTCAAAAGATCGAACAAAGATAGAACATTACAAGTCTCGAGACCGCGAGTAGCGAGTTTGTCTTCACATTACAAGTCGATATCAATCATCTAAACTACCATCAGATAGAAGAGAGCTGCGGTCATCATGATGAGCATCATCGCGATGAAACTAGTCTTCACCCGGTTCCTCCAATGCTCCCTCCTCTCTCCCGCTAGATAGCGGGCGTATCTAGATTCCGCCTCCGCCCTAGTGGTGTACCCTTTGTAACTGTTACCGCTGAAATGGTGAACCTGTCTCCGACACTCCTCCCAGTCGTCATAGACTCCGGGAACCTTACCCTTATACACGACATACGACGGCATCTCTATGCACATGCCAAAAAATAGACAATACATAAGCAATATATAAGTATGCAACAAAAGGATCGGAAGAGAAAAGCAAGACATTAATAGCACGATTCATGGTCCTACTAATAAATAGCATCGATTACATCTAAGTTGAACGACTGTCCAAACCAAAGAGACATACAAGTTCATTAAAGTTTAATTAGAACATGAGCTAATCGATGTTTCAGAACTACAAATAGCATCACTACTTTCGACTCAACTCATGGTACCGGAGCGTGGATGAAGCCGCCGTCTTTCGTGATGGTAATGAAGTCACGGGCGTTGTCAGCCTGCATTTGAAGTGTTGTGTCTATCTCACTGTTGGACGGTTGCTCTCTGAGGTAGAACTGCCCCGAGGTACGAAGGACATCTTGATGGATGATTTCTGCAAACTCCGACTGGATGCAAAAGAATTCTTGTCGGAGGTCCGCGTCCTGGATTGCCGCCAAGCTTGCAGCCCAATCTTTGACATTATTTGGTTGCAGAAGGTGATTATGGTCCCGTACGATCGCCCTCATGTGATGGAGGGCATAGTAGGCATCCTTATGACCGCCAGGCGGCTTCTTGACGAAGGGGAACATCGTATTGTGGGTGAACACGTGCCTGCCGTACCTATGAACTGGCCTCTTAAAGGTGCCTCCAGATGTGGCGTAGCCGGGGAGAGCATCATGAAGAACTTTCTTGATATTTGTGTAGTCTATCTTGGAGTCACGGTCCAGGTCAAAATACGTGGCCATGGAATATTTCAGGCTTAAGAGGATGAGTGTGCAATGTGTGTCACTGCACAGAACACAGAATGTTAGAAAAAAAAGAACGATCAAAATCTAAGAAATCATATGTTACGGGGCGGTGAGGGGATGACTTACTCAGGAAAGTAAGGCACAAGGAAGTTATCGTTATCTGGGTTTGCCAGAATGACGCCTTCGAGGTGTGAACTCGCGACTTGCCGGTCCCCAGCGCTGCCCAAGATCTTGGCACACATGTAGAAGGGGTCGACTATCACGATTTCCGGGGTCTTGTCTCGAATGATCCGCATCTCCATACTCAGCGAAAACAGCCGAGCGAAGGTGTAGTGAAGCGGATGAAGATTAAACATAGCAAAGATGTCATCAAACAGCAGGACGATCGTACCCCCAATGGCGCAATCCACAAAGCCCTTGCCCTCTGGCACCTTGGCCATGAAAACCGGGTATGCCACATCATTCTGGGAGAGACGCATCTTCTCCAAAGAAAGAACGCTGTCATGCAGACTCCGCATAGCACCGGTTGCAGCATTGAGCATATTTGTCGGTAGCATCGCCCTACCCGCCACATGCACCCTCCTCGAGATATCCTGAGGTGAAGGTGGCCCGTCCTGAGCACGGATCGTACTCGGTGCCGGCTGGCTCGCACTGGCGCCCTTGGCAGTCTTTCGTTTCCGTCCCTTCTTCTTGATCTTCTGTAATGGGACCGAGTTCTGCTCACAGACCGCCTTCTTGAGCGTGTTGGGGCTGATAATATTTCTCACCTCAGCTATCTGAGGCTCGGTGAAGGCGGGAGCTGGAGGTGTCTCCTGAGAACTGAACGCCAGACGACGCCTGTTGCAATTGGATTTCTCCGCAGTACTAGCTAGATCGCGGTCGTCTTGGTTGGGTTCTTGAGAAGGAGGCCCACCGAACTCGTCACCGTACCCATGTTCGGCAAAGTACTTATCGATGTTGGTAAATGTACCGTCGTCATTGTCGTCGTCGTCCGGATCCTGTGCCATATGCATGTCCGGATCCTGTGCCATAGGGATGTCCGGCATGTCCGGTAGCGTTGCGGAGTTCTTGCCATGGCACGGCGCCGGCACGACTGGCGGTCATGTCTGTGGGGTGGTGTCCCCCGTCCCCAAACGAATCTGGCTCTTCGGCCAAAGCAGGGGACAACTTAGGCAGGCGCTGAGGGTCATCAGATCTTCGTCGGCCCCGGCGGATCGAATCGGAGGTAACAACTCGTCGCAGCCTGGCAGCACCTGAACCAGTTGAACCCTATACACGAGTGGGTGGCATCGGTTTACCATGGAACACGGGGTTGCCCGGTTGAACGATTTTGCCCTTGGCGACATTGACCAACTCGTCATTCATGAAGTGGAGGAGAGTGCACGGAACATCGGCGGCGCCCTGTGAAAACATGTAGGGCGTCAAGGATGCCCAGTCAAAGGCAAAAGGAGATGAAGTCCTCGGCCGAGAGGCTTAATTAGTTACCATGATGATGGCGTTGAGCTCGGCTAATGTCGAGGCACCGCCAACGACGAGCGTGCAACTGATGGAGGGGCCGCTTGCTGGCGAGGTGCCGGCCGGCGTACACCCGGGTGCATTAAGCTCCAATGCCCGTGCCGGCGCCTGAGACACCAATACCGCCGTCGCCAGTGACACCAATGGCACCGCCGGAGGCACCAATGGCGCTGCCTGCGTGTTGTGTGAGTTGCTGGCTGTGAAGCTGGGAATCGGGGGCGGCCCCTGTTGGCCACCCGCAATCCACGTCGTCAGCCCATGAATCAAGGTAGGCATAATGCCGGTGAGCATCATTCCTAGTAGTTGTTGCACTTGCTCTTGGATAATCTCCGGAATCCGCGCCACTTGTGCCTTGAGTTCTTCAACCTCGCGCGACTGGCTTTCCGTGCTGGTCTTTTTCTCCTTTCGCCCACCAGCGGTATAGTATGACGACCATTTTTTGGACAAGCCTTTGCGGGCCACACGACCAGCTGACGACGGCTTACTGAGCTTATCCTTGTTTTCATTATGTTCAACGCCCTATTTAGAGTGCTGTCCCAAGCAAGGGTGCTCTGAGATGACCCCGTGCTACTGCTTTTAGTCTCCTTCGCCAGAACAAGCTCAAGCGCCCTGGTCTTCGGATCCGTGGTAAGCTTCTTTGTTATCGGGTCCTCCTTGTATCGGGCCCTGACAAAGTTCCTGGTCTGCTTGTCACTGCTGTATTTCTCGAAGCGGGGCGGTAGGCCTTGCTCGGCACGCTCCGCGTCCTCCTTGTCCCATATAGGCTCCACCACTCTGTAACCGCCGGGACCAAGTTTGTGTTCCCCTAAGTTCAACTCCCGCATTTCTTTCCCCCACTGACTTGATTCAGAGGTTGCACTGCTCTCTCACTTGATCTTTAACTCCTTGTAGTCACCTTCGCCGATCGAAGGATTTTTCGCCTTGATCTTCTCATAAGTATCACCTTTCTCAATCATTCTCTTCACCGCGCTTCTCCAAGTAGACATGGCCGTTCTCATCCTCGTGAGGGCGGCACTATTCACTTTATTCCCTGAGAGGCGTGTGTTTTCAAATTCAACGGGGAACTTGTATCATTCGTGCAGCTTCATGAAGAGGAGGTTGCGCAAATTCCCTCGGTCCTTATGCCTAAGGTTCTCGGTGTTGATCGAGACGGTGCTCCGGAGAATGCACCCAAGCTGAACCGAGTACCCCTTGACTATATGTTTGGGCTCCGTTGGATGCCCATCGGAGTCCACTTGAGTAAATTCCTCCTTGACGGTGCGGAGCGCGTTCAGGCGCCGGTCCTTCCGTTGCTTCTTCGGTTGGCTGCCATCTATGCGTGCGCCGCCATCATCAGTGGTGGCATCCTCGGAGGCACCATCAGTGGTGGCATCCTCGGCGGCACCATCAGTGGTGTCATCCCCGACGCCACTAGGGGTTGTGTAGTCAGGATCGGTGTCTTCCGCGGCGTCCTCATAGCGGTGAGGTTGTTCCTCCATCTCCTGGGACAGCTCCCAGAATTGCTTGCCGCCCGAACCGCCGGCCTCATTGTTGTTGGCCATGTTTCTCTCTAAATAGGAAAAAAGTTTGGTCAAAAAGTTGGTTATTGTCAAGGAACAAGATCATTTAGGTTATTGGCACCCTAAAAGCCTAAGCGTACATCATTTAGGTTCTCATCAACACCGACGCACCCTATAGAAGCCAAGGTTTCGTCATTTAGGGTTTGTCGACACCGAGGCACCCCAAATGCTAAGTTAAGTTTTCATCATTTAGGGTTTATCGATGCCGAGGCACCCTAGGTTGGGCCTAATCACTTGGCACAAATCACTTGGCTCTATTGCCACATATGTTGGGTTTATCATCTAGGGTTTACCGATGCTAAGGAGAATTCTAAGTTGGCCTAATCACTTGGCTCTATTGCCACCTATGGTTTAATGCAGCAAGAATGGCGGGGCAGTTGATCCTACTTAACTAAGTACTAAGATACCCCGGCCCATGCATTAGTCGCAAGTACCCTATATGTCCTATTTTTAGCAAAGTCATGCTAAAATTCACAGAAAATTTCAGCATGACCTTTGCTGAAAATAGGACATATGGAGTACCCGAATTTGCCGAAACGGAAGTTAATCGACATTCCGGCAAACTCAAGGGCCTCTCGGGGTACCTGCAAATTCATCACGACACAATGGTCGGAGACAAAACCCAGCAAACTAGCACCACAATGTGCCTCTACTTTCATATGGATGAAAAGGCCACAGACCATATGGTCCTCTGCTTTCATCTGGACAAAAATCAGCTCAACTTATGTGAGCTTCCATTCCAGATCTAATAGGTCACCCAACAAAAAATCATCAATAGTTTTAGCTAAAAAAATCATGGATTGCTGTTAACTAAAAATTAGTGAAAGAAACTGATCATGGAGCAGTTGTACACTACACATGCTTAAACTCTGAGCAAGTGTACTGTTATGGTCAAAACTGAATGTTGATTGCTTGCATCATCTACTCTGAATTATATTAATTAGTCAAAGAAGAAAGCAAATAGATATTTTCTCTCACAACTCAGATTGCTCACTGTCTTGTTCTGCTACATATTAATATTCAAAATTAGTTGTTGCAAACAGAAATAATTCATGAGATCCTTTTTGTTCTTCTCTAATACTTCAATTTCAGGTATGTTCCCTATATCATACATTAATTCAAGATTACTTAAAAAGTCGTCGTGCAGTCAGAGAATCTGGGTACAGAGAGAAAAAAGGGTATAAAGTATGGACTGTGACTATTGTCAAGTGTGGTACTACCGAACACATACATGAGAGGGAAAGGCAAGCTCAACATGTTGGATGATCCAAGACAATATAATGTTTTGGATATAGAAAAACATAACCCATTAAGTGTTGGAAATATGCCCTAGAGGCAATAATAAAATGGTTATTATTGGATTTCCTTGTTCATGATAATTGTCTATTATTCATGCTATAATTGTATTGATCGGAAACCGTAATACATGTGTGAATACATAGACCACAACATGTCCCTAGTGAGCCTCTAGTTGACTAGCTCATTGATCAATAGATGGTCATGGTTTCCTGACCATGGACATTGGATGTCATTGATAACGGGATCACATCATTAGGAGAATGATGTGATGGACAAGACCCAATCCTAAGCCTAGCACACGTATGCTAAAGCTTTTCTAAATGTCAAGTATCTTTTCCTTAGACCATGAGATTGTGCAACTCCTGGACACCGTAGGAATGCTTTGGGTGTGCCAAACGTCACAACGTAACTGGGTGGCTATAAAGGTGCACTACGGGTATCTCCGAAAGTGTCTGTTGGGTTGGCACGAATCGAGACTGGGATTTTTGTCACTCCGTGTGACGGAGAGGTATCTCTGGGCCCACTCGGTAGGACATCATCATAATTTCCACGATGTGATCAAGGATTTGATGACGGGATGATGTGTTACGGAACGAGTAAAGAGACTTGCCGGTAACGAGATTGAACAAGGTATCGGTATACCGACGATCGAAAATCGGGCAAGTACTATACCGGTAGACAAAGGGAATTGTATACGGGATTGATTGAATCCTTGACATCGTGGTTCATCCGATGAGATCATCGTGGAACATGTGGGAGCCAACATGGGTATCCAGATCCCGATGTTGGTTATTGATCGGAGAGTTGTCTCGGTCATGTCTGCATGGTTCCCGAACCTGTAGGGTCTACACACTTAAGGTTCGATGATGCTAGGGTTATAGGGAATAGATATATGTGGTTACCGAATGTTGTTCGGAGTCCCGGATGAGATCTCGGACATCACGAGGAGTTCCAAAATGGTCCGGAGGTAAAGATTTATATATGGGAAGTCCTGTTTTGGGGGGTCCACTAAGTGGGGCCACCGGCCCCAGAGGGCTGCGTGGGCCAAGTGTGGGAGGGGACCAGCCCCAGGTGGGCTGTTGCGCCCCCCACCAGGGCCCAAGGAGCCTAGGGTTGAAAACCCTAGGGGAGGGGGCGCCTCCACCTTGCTTGGGGGGCAAGTCTCCCCCTCCTGGCCGCCGCCCCTCCCCTCTAGATGGGATCTGGAGGGGGCCGGCCCCCTCTCCCCTTCCCCTATATATAGTGGGGGTTTTGGGGCTGCCCAACACATGAGTTTTCCTCCCTCTTGGCGCAGCCCTACCTCTCTCCCTCCTCGTCTCTCGTAGTGCTTGGCGAAGCCCTGCTGGAGTGCCACGCTCCTCCACCACCACCACGCCGTTGTGCAGCTGCTGGACGGAGTCTTCCCCAACCTCTCCCTCTCCCCTTGCTGGATCAAGGCGTGGGAGACGTCACCGGGCTGCACGTGTGTTGAACGCGGAGGTGCCGTCCGTTCGGCACTAGGATCTTCGGTGATTTGGATCACAACGAGTACGACTCCCTCAACCCCGTTCTCTTGAACGCTTCCGCTCGCGATCTACAAGGGTATGTAGATGCACTCCTCTCTCTTGTTGCTAGTCTCTCCATAGATAGATCTTGGTGACTCGTAGGAAAATTTTGAATTTCTGCTATGATCCCCAACAGTGGCATCATGAGCTAGCTCTATTTCATAGATTCTATGCACGATTAGAACACAAAGTAGTTGTGGGCGATGATTTTTTCAATTTGCTTACCGTTACTAGTATTATCTTGATTCGGCGGCATTGTGGGATGAAGTGGCCCAGACCGACCTTACATCTACACTTATGTGAGACAGGTTCCACCGACTGACATGCGCTTGTTGCATAAGGTGGCTAGCGGGTGCTAGTCTCTCCCACTTTAGTCGGATCGGATTCGATGAAAAGGGTCCTTATGAAGGGTAAATAGCAATTGACATATCACGTTGTGGTTTTTGCGTAGGTAAGAAACGTTCTTGGTAGAAACCCATAGCAGCCACGTAAAACATGCAAACAACAATTAGAGGACGTCTAACTTGTTTTTGCATGGTATGCTATGTGATGTGATATGGCCAAAAGAATGTGATGAATGATATGTGATGTATGAGATTGATCATGTTCTTGTAATAGGAATCACGACTTGCATGTCGATGAGTATGACAACCGGCAGGAGCCATAGGAGTTGTCTTTATTTATTGTATGACCTGCGTGTCACTGAATAACGTCATGTAATTGCTTTACTTCATTGCTAAACCGTTAGCCATAGTAGTAGAAGTAATACTTGGCGAGACAACTTCATGGAGACACGATGATGGAGATCATGATGATGGAGATCATGGTGTCATGCCAGTGACGATGATGATCATGGAGCCCCGAAGATGGAGATCAAAAGGAGCAAAATGATATTGGCCATATCATGTCACTATTTGATTGCATGTGATGTTTATCATGTTTATGCATCTTATTTGCTTAGAACGATGATAGTAAATAAGATGATCCCTCATAATAATTTCAAGAAAGTGTTCCCCCTAACTGTGCACCGTTGTGAAAGTTCGTTGTTTCGAAGCACCACGTGATGATTGGGTGTGATAGATTCTAACGTTTACATACAACGGGTGTAAGCCAGATTTACACACGCGAAACACTTAGGTTGACTTGACGAGCCTAGCATGTACAGACATGGCCTCGGAACACAATAGACCGAAAGGTCGAGCATGAGTCGTATGGTAGATACGATCAACATGAAGATGTTCACCGATGATGACTAGTCCGTCTCACGTGATGATCGGACACGGCCTAGTTGACTCGGATCATGTATCACTTAGATGACCAGAGGGATGTCTATCTGAGTGGGAGTTCATAAGATGAACTTAATTATCCTGAACATAGTCAAAAGGTTTTTGCAAATCATGTCATAGCTCGCGCTTTAGTTCTACTGTTTTAGATATTTTCCTAGAGAAAATTTAGTTAAAAGTTGATAGTAGCAATTATGCAGACTGGGTCCGTAAACTGAGGATTGTCCTCATTGCTGCGTAGAAGGCTTATGTCCTTAATGCACCACTCGGTGTGCTGAACCTCGAACGTCATTTGTGGATGTTGCGAACATCTGACATACACGTTTTGATCACTACGTGATAGTTTAGTGGGTGATGTTAAATGGTTTAGAATTGAGGCACCGAAGACATTTTTGAAATGTGGCAGAACATATGAGATGTTCCAAGAGCTGAAATTGGGATTTCAGGCTCGTGCCCATGTCAAGAGGTATGAGACCTCCGACAAGTCTCTTAACCTGCAAACTAAGGGAGAAAAGCTCAACCGTTGAGCTTGTACTCAGATTGTCTTGGTACAACAATCACTTGAATCGAGTGGGAGTTAATCTTCCAGATGAGATAGTGATGTTTCTCCAAAGACATTGCCACCAAGCTACTAGAGTTTCGTGATGAACTATAACATAACAGGGATAGATATGATGATCCTTGAGCTATTCGCGATGTTCGACACCGTGAAAGTAGAAATCAAGTAGGAGCATCAATTGTTGATGGTTAGTAAAACCATTAGTTTCAAGAAGGGCAAGGGCAAGAAGGGATACTTCATGAAACGGCAAAACAGTTGCTGCTCTAAGTGAAAACCCAAGGTTGAACCCAAACCCGAGACTAAGTGCTTCTGTAATGAGAGGAACGTACACTAAAGTAGAACCACCCTAGATACTTGGTAGATAAGAAGGCAGGCAAGGTCGACGGAAGTATATTGTATATACATCATATTAATGTGTACTCTACTAGTACTCCTAGTAGCACCATGGTAATAGATACCGGTTCGGTTGCTAAGTGTTAGTAACTCGAAATAAAAGGCTACGTAATAAACGGAGACTAGCTAAAGGTGAGATGACGATATGTGTTGGAAGTGTTTCCAAGCTTGATGTGATCAAGCATCGCATACTCCCTCTACCATCGAGATTGGTGTTAAACCTAAACAATTGTTATTTGGTGTTGAGCATAGACATGATTGGATTATGTCTATCACAATACGGTTATTTATTTAAGAATAATAATGATTACTCTGTTTATTTGAATAATACCTTTAATGGTCTTGCACTAAAATGAATGGTTTATTGAATCTCGATCATAGTGATACACATGTTCATGCCAAAAGATATAAGATAGTAATGATAGTACCACATACTTGTGGCACTGCCATTTGAGTCATATTGGTATAAAACGCATGAAGAAGCTCCATGTTGATGGATCTTTGGACTCACTCGTTTTTGAAAAGATTGATACATGCGAACCATGTCTGTTGGTATATACGCATGAAGAAACTCCATGCAGATGGATCGTTTGGACTCACCTGATTTTGAATTACTTGAGACATGCAAATCATACCACATGGGCAAGATGACTGAAAAGCCTCATTTTCAGTAAGATAGAACAATAGAGCAACTTGTTGGAAGTAATACATTTTGATGTGTGCTGTCCAATGAGTGTTGAGGCGCGTAGTGGATATTGTTGTGTTCTTACTTCACAGATGATTTGAGTAGATGCTGTATATTTACTTGATGAAACACAAGTCTGAATTATTGAAAGGTTTAAGTAATTTCAGAGTGAAGTTGAAGATCATCGTGACAAGAGGATAAAATTTCTATGATATGATCATAGAGATGAATATCTGAGTTACGAGTTTGGTACACAATTAAGACCTTGTGGAAATTGTTTCACAACTAATACCGCTTGGAACACCATAGTGTGATGGTGTGTCCAAACATCATAGCTGCACCCTGTTGGATATGGTGCATACCATGATGTCTCTTATCGAATTGCCACTATCGTTTATGGGTCAGGCATTAGAGAAAACCACATTCACTTTAAATAGGGCACCACATAATTCCATTGAAATGACACCGTATGAACTATGGTTTAGAGAAACCTAAGCTGTCGTTTCTTGAAAGTTTGGGGCTGCGACGCTTATGTGAAAAGTTTCATCGTGATAAGCTCGAACCCAAAATGGATAAATGCATCTTCATAGGATACCCAAAATGGTTGGGTATACCTCCTATCCCAGATCCGGAAGCAAAAGTAATTATTTCTAGAAACGGGTCCTTTCTCGAGGAAAAGTTTCTCTCGAAAGAATTGAGTGGGAGGATGGTGGAGACTTGATGAGGTTAATGAACCATCACTTCAACCAGTGTGTAGCAGGGCACAGGAAGTTGTTCATGTGGCACCTACACCAATTGAAGTGGAAGCTGATGATAGTGATCATGATGCTTCGGATCAAGTCACTACCGAACCTCGTAGGTTGACAAGGACGTGTGCTACTTCAGAGTGGTACGCAATCCTATCTTAGAGGTCATGTTGCTAGACAACAATGAACCTACGAGCTATGGAGAAGCGATGGTGGGCCCGGATTCCGACAAATGGCTACAGGCCATAAAATCCGAGAGAGGATCCATGTATGAAAACAAAGTGTGGACTTTGGAAGAACTACTTGATGGTCGTAAGGCTGTTGGGTACAGATGGATTTTAGAAGGAAGACGGACAATTATGGTAAGTGTCACCATTAAGAAAGCTCAACTTGTCGCTAAGATGTTTTCCAACAAGTTCAAGGAGTTGACTATGATGAGACTTTCTCACTCATAGCGATGCTAAGAGTCTGTTGGAATTATATTAGCATTACTGCATGATTTATGAAATCTTGCAGATAGGATGTCAAAACATTATTTCCTCGACGATATACTTGAGGAAAGGTTGTATGTGATACAACCAGAAGGTTTTGTCAATCCTGAAAGATGCTAACAAGTGTGCAAAGCTCCAGCAATCCTTCTAAGGACTGGAGTAAGCATCTCAGAGTTGGAATATACGCTTTGATGAGATGATCAAAGATTTTGGGTTTATACAAAGTTTATGAGAAACTTGTATTTCCAAAGAAGTGAGTGGGAGCACTATAGCATTTCTGATGAGTATATGTTGTTGACATATTGTTGATCAGAAATGATGTAGAATTTCTGGACAACATATAGGGTTATTTGAAAAGTGTTTTTCAATGGAAAACCTGGATTAAGCTACTTGAACATTGAGCATCAAGATCTATAAGGATAGATCAAAAACGCTTAATAGTACTTTCAAATGAATACATACCGTGACAAGATTTTGAAGGAGTTCAAAATAGATCAGCAAAGAAGGAGTTCTCGGTTGAGTTATATGGTGTGAGTATTGAGTAAGACTCAAGACATGATCACTGCAGAAGAGAGAGAAAGGACGAAGGTCGTCCCCTATGCTTTAGACGTAGGCTCTATAGTACGCTATGCTGTGTACCGCACCGGAAGTGTGCCTTGCCATGAGTTAGTAACTAGTGGACTAAGGAAATTTTCTCGATTATGGAGGTGGTAAAAGAGTTCGTCGTAAAGGGTTACGCCGATGCAAACTTTGACACTAATCCAGATTATTCTGAGTAGTAAACCAGATTCGTATAGTAGAACAGTTATTTGGAATAGTTCCAAATAGAGCGTGGTAGCTCCATCTAGGAGATGACATAGAGATTTGCAAAACACACACGGATCCGAAAGGTTCAGATCCGTTGACTA
Organism: Triticum aestivum; assembly: GCF_018294505.1. Classification (NCBI taxonomy): domain Eukaryota; kingdom Viridiplantae; phylum Streptophyta; class Magnoliopsida; order Poales; family Poaceae; genus Triticum; species Triticum aestivum. Next base: position 450,741,886 of record NC_057807.1, on the reverse strand, counting down.
ATAACCTCTCTCACAAGCGAGATATGATCAAACCCCATAGGTGTCGATTCATTACAATCACATAGTGATGTGAACTAGATTATTGACTCTAGATCAAGTGGGAGACTGTTGGAAATATGCCCTAGAGGCAATAATAAAATGGTTATTATTGTATTTCCTTGTTCATGAAATTGTCTATTATTCATGCTATAACTGTATTGACCGGAAACTATAATACATGTGTGAATACATAGACCACAACATGTCCCTAGTGAGCCTCTAGTTGACTAGCTCGTTAATCAACAGATGGTCATGGTTTCCTGACCATGGACATTGGATGTCATTGATAACGGGATCACATCATTAGGAGAATGATGTGATGGACAAGACCCAATCCTAAGCCTAGCACAAGATCGTGTAGTTCGTATGCTAAAGCTTTTCTAAATGTCAAGTATCTTTTCCTTAGACCATGAGATTGTGCAACTCCCGGACACCGTAGGAATGCTTTGGGTGTGCCAAACGTCACAACGTAACTGGGTGGCTATAAAGGTGCACTACGGGTATCTCCAAAAGTGTCTGTTGGGTTGGCACAAATCAAGACTGGGATTTTTGTCACTCCGTGTGACGGAGAGGTATCTCTGGGCCCACTCGGTAGGACATCATCATAATGTGCACAATGTGATCAAGGAGTTGATGACAGGATGATGTGTTACGGAACGAGTAAAGAGACTTGCCGGTAACGAGATTGAACAAGGTATCGGTATACCGATGACGATCGAATCTCGGGCAAGTACTATACCGGTAGACAAAGGGAATTGTATACGGGATTGATTGAATCCTTGACATCGTGGTTCATCCGATGAGATCATCGTGGAACATGTGGGAGCCAACATGGGTATCCAGATCCTGCTATTGGTTATTGATCGGAGAGTTGTCTCGGTCATGTCTGCATGGTTCCCGAACTCGTAGGGTCTACACACTTAAGGTTCGATGACGCTAGGGTTATAGGGAATAGATATATGTGGTTACCGAATGTTGTTAGGAGTCCCGGATGAGATCCCGGACATCACGAGGAGTTCCGGAATGGTCCAGAGGTAAAGATTTATATATGGGAAGTCCTGTTTTGGTCACCGGAAAAGTTTCGGGTGCTATCTATAATGTACCGGGACCACCGGGAGGGTCCTGGGGTCCACCAAGTGGGGCCACCGGCCCTAGAGGGCTGTGTGGGCCAAGTGTGGGAGGGGACCAGCCGCAGGTGGGCTGGTGCGCCCCCCCACCAGGGCCCAAGGTGCCTAGGGTTGAAAACCCTAGGGGAGGGGGCGCCTCCACCTTGCTTGGGGGGCAAGTCTCCCCCTCATGGCCGCCGCCCCTCCCCTCTAGATGGGATCTGGAGGGGGCCGACCCCCTCTTCCCTTCCCCTATATATAGTAGGGGTTTTGGGGCTGCCCAACACATGAGTTTTCCTCCCTCTTGGCGCAGCCCTACCTCTCTCCCTCCTCGTCTCTCGTAGTGCTTGGCGAAGCCCTGCTGGAGTGCCACACTCCTCCAGCACCACCACGCCGTTGTGCTGCTACTGGACGGAGTCTTCCCCAACCTCTCCCTCTCCCCTTGCTGGATCAAGGCGTGGGAGACGTCACCGGGCTGCACGTGTGTTGAACGCGGAGGTGGCATCCGTTCGGCACTAGGATCTTCGGTGATTTGGATCACGACGAGTACGACTCCCTCAACCCCGTTCTCTTGAACGCTTCCGCTCGCGATCTACAAGGGTATGTAGATGCACTCCTCTCTCTCGTTGCTAGTCTCTCCATATATAGATCTTGGTGACTCGTAGGAAAATTTTGAATTTCTGCTACGTTCCCCAACATTAAGTTGTCTTCCTTGTCCAACATCAACCTTTTAGCATGTCATATTTTAATGAGTGCTCACAATTAAAAAAGATGTCCAAGATAGTATATTTATATGTTAAATCTCTCTTCCTTTAATATTCTTTCATGAATTGTTCAAGTGATCAATTCTGCGTTTGCTAACTTTCAATAAGTTTACTACCTATACTTATTATGTGTGAAGTCATTACTCCCCATGTTATAAGCATATGAAACATATATATAAATTCATAGTTATGATATTCAATTCATTCAACCATTTACTCATAGGATATACGTGAAGCACGTGAGTAAATGACAAACTACTCCAAAAAGATATGAGTGAAGAACACTGAGTAGTCAAATAATTAACTAGCCATGGGAGGATTATTTTTCGTTCAAGATTTTGGATCCAATGATTTTATTGAAACATCAAGTAGAATTGAAAATACACTCCAAGCAAAACGCATATCTTGTGACGAATAAAAATATAGCTCCGAGTAAGGTATACCGATAGTTTTTGAAGACGAAAGAGGGGATGCCTTCCGGGGCATCCCCAAGCTTAGGCGCTTGAGTCTTCTTTGAACATTACCTTGGGGTGCCTTGGGCATCCCAAAGCTTAGGGTCTTTCCAGTCATTATTCTCCTCATATCGATATCTCACCCAAAACTTGAAAACCTCAATCACACAAAACTTAACGGAACTTCGTAAGATGGGTTAGTATGATAAAGAGTAGACCATTCGCTTTGGTATTGTCAAAGACAAGATTCATAATTTTTCTCACACAATGGCTACTGTACTATATCATTTCTACAATTTATATTGAGCAATATAACCCATAAAAACTAGAAAACATGCAAACTATGCATTGAAAACAGAATCTGTCAGAAACAGACAGTTTGTAATGATCTGAACAACAACCATACTTCTGCTACTCCAAAAAATTTAAAATAAATTGGTGGACGTGAGGAATTTGTCTATTAATCTTATTCAAAAAGAATCAACTCAAAATCACTCTTCTGTAAAAAAATGACAGCTAATCTCGTGAGCGCAAAGTTTCTGTTTTTTACAGCAAGATCACATTAACTTTCACCCAAGTCTTCCCAAAGGTCTTACTGGGCACTATATTGAAACAAAAGCTATAAAACATGATTACTACAGTAGATTAATCGTGTGAACAAACAAAAACAGTAAGGGTAAATATCGGTTTGTCTCCAAACAAGCACTTTTCTTTAATGCCTTTTAGCTAGGCATGATGATTTCAATGTTGCTCACATAAAAGATAAGAGTTGAAACATAAAGAGATCATCATGAAGAATATGCCTAGCACAATTAAACCTAACCCACTTCCTATGCCTAGGGATTTTTTGAGCACACAATTTATAGGAACAAGAATCAACTAACATAGGAAGGCAAAATAAGTATAACTTCGAAACTTTAAGCACATAGAGAGGAAACTTCATATTATTGCAACTCCTAAAAGCATATATTCCTCCCCCAATAATAATTTTCAGTAGCATCATGAATGAGTTCAACAATATAACCATCCCATAAAGCATTCTTTTCATGATCTACACGCATAGAAATTTTTCTACTCTCCACATAAGCAAAAATTCTTCTCATCCGGAATAGTGGAGCAAACTCAACAAAATAACTGTCATGTGAGGCATAATCCAATTGAAAATTAAAATCATGATGACAAGTTTCATGGTTAACATTATTCTTTATAGTATACATGTCATCACAATGATCATCATAGATAGAAACTTTGTTCTCATAATCAATTGGAACCTCTTCCGAAATAGTGGAATCATTACTAACTAAAGTTGACACTCTTCCAAATCCACTTCCATAAATATCACACTAAGATTCAGCACCCTCCAAAATAGTGGGATCACTAATTCCTAAAGTTGACACTCTTTCAAACCCACTTTAGATGATATTATTATTCATACTCCAAAAGATATAAGTGAAGTTCATGGAGCATTCTACAATTAATATAGACTAACCAATATCCAAGCTCAAAATATATAACTGAAGCACACGAAGCATTCTATAAACCATACTCAAAAGATTTAAGTGAAGCACAAAGAGCATTATATAAGGTCATACTCAAAAGATATAAGTGAAGCACATGAAACATTCTATAAATCAATGAAGGGCTATCTCATACTAGCATGGTTCTTAAAAAGAAAAACACAAAGGACACAAATCATGTGAACAGAACAAAAACCGAGGTATACCGATAATTATTGAAGAAGAAAGATGGGATGCCAACCGGGGCATCCCCAAGCTTAGATGCTTGAGTATCCTTGAAATATTTACTTGGGGTGCCTTGGGCATCCCCAATCTTGAACTCTTGCCTCTCTTTGTTCTTCTCGCATCGGTAACTCCTCGTTCTTCGAACACTTCATACACACAAAACTTAACAAAAACTTTGTGAGATCCGTTAGTATAATAAACAAAATCACTACCTTTAGGTACTGTTGTAAACTCATTACAATTTCATATTAGCACTTTATTTACTGTATTCCAACTTCACCATGGTTCATACCCCCCGATACTACCCATGGATTCATCAAAATAAGCGAACAACACATAGAAAATAGAATTTGTCAAAAACAGGACAATCTGTAGTAATCTAGAAATTTAGTAAACTTCTGTAACTCCAAAAATTATAAATAAGATATTACAATTGAAATAATTTGTACAGAAGTAATTTGCAAAAAGTTTCAGAACCATTTGACTTTCCAGTAAAAAATGTAAATTCACGCGCTACAACCAAAGTTTCTGTTTTTTTACTGCACATAGTAAACAAGCAATCTAATCATCCCAAAACCAAAGCTTGGCACATTATTTTTATAATACAATGGATATATACAAGGGGACAATTATTTACAAAGAAACTTCCATGAATTTTTTTTACATTGTTTCCATGAGCATGAACACAAGTGCTCAAGGTCGACCCTCACTTCTTCAATGCATAACTTTCCAATCACTTCTCTTTTTGAAAAACTTTTTAGGCATATGAGGCAAGTGCATCTTTTTGTATTTTAATTTTTTTGATTTTTTGTATGTTTCACCCATAACTAAGAAAAACTAAAAGGGAAAATAAAAACTACTTAGTGAAGAAAGCAACAAGCATACACAAAAATATCAACCCCACGCTATTGCTCCCCGGCAACGACGCCAGAAAAGAGCTTGATAATCCCCAAGTGCAGGGAATCATCGTAGCAATTCCCAAAGGTGGAAGTGATAAGTATGGAGTGTCTAACCCAGAAGGAGCTAAAGGTAAGATCAATATTCTCTCAAGTCCTATCTGCCACTGATACGACTCTACGTACACCGAACGTTTGCTTCCAACTAGAAACGAGAAATAAAACTACGTTGTGGGTATGAAGAGGATAACTTTGCATGATATCGGAGGGCTAAAATATAAAAGTAGGTGATGTTATCATAAATTTAGAATATATTACTAAATATTATAAATAGCGAGTGTGGGATAATGATGGGTCGGTGTGCGAAATTATCCTACGCAGTTGTCAACAAGACCGGTAATCACTATTGCAATTTCATATGAGGGAGAGGCATAAGCTAACATAATTTCTCTTCTTCGATAATATGCACTTATGATTGGAACTCTAGCAAGCATCCGCAACTACTAAAGATCATTAAGGTAAAACTCAACCATAGCATTAAAGCATCAAGTCCCCTTTATCCCATACGCAACAACCCCTTTACTCGGGTTTATGCTTCTGTCACTCAAGCAACCCACTATAAGCGAATCATGAACGTATTGCAACACCCTACAGCGGGAATCCCTAATGCTTACGCGACACGAAGGGCACAATAGGACAGCACCAAACTAAAGCATACAACTCATACCAATCTAGATCATCAATCAACCTAATGACAAAGGATATCTACTCAAAACATCATAGGATGGCAACACATCATTGAATCATAATATGTGGCATAAAGCACCATGTTCAAGTAGGGATTACAACAGGGTGCGGGAGAGTGGACCGCATAAAAGAGATGAGGATGGTGATGATGATGGTGATATTGATGAAGACGATCACCGCAGCGATGATTCCCCTCCTGATGGCACTCCGACGCCACCGAGAGAGAGGACGAGAGGTTCTCCCCCTTGTGCTTCCTCCTCCATGGCCTTCCCCCTGGATGGGGAGAAGTTCCCCCTCTGGATCTTGGCCTTCATGGCGATGATGGCCCCTCCGGGATCCTTCCCATGGCCTCCGGTGATGATGGCCCCATCCGGCAGGGTGCCAGAGAGGGCCTAGATTGATTTCTTGTGGCTACAGAGGCTTGCGGTGGTGGAACTTCCGATCTAGGTTATTTTCTGGAGGTTTGGGTATTTATAGGAGAGGTTGGCGTCGAGAACAAGTCAGGAGGGCCCACGGGAAGTCCACGACGCACAGGGGCGCGCCCAAGGGGGGTGGGCACGCCCTCCACCCTCGTGGGACCCACGGGACTCCCCTCGAGTAACTCTTTGTTCCATTATTTTTTATATTTTCCAGTAAAATTCTCCTTTGATTTTTAGCGCATTCCGAGAACTTTTATTTCTGCACAAAAACAACACCATGGTAGTTCTGCTGAAAACAGCGTTAGTCCGGGTTAATTCTAATCAAATCATACCAAAATCATATAAAACTATTGTAAACATGGCATGAATAGTTCATAAATTATAGATACGTTGGAGATGAATCAGGGCGCACCATGGGGGGAGTCCTACTTGGACTCCTAGTCCAAGTAGGATTCGCCCCCCCCTTTACCTTTTTTTCACCGGAGGGAATAGGAAGGAGAGGGAGAGGGAAAGGGAAGGGGGCGTCACCCCCTCCTCCTTGCCCTATTCGGACTCCCTAGGAGGGGGGTGCGCGTCCACCCCCTATGGGCTTCCCTCTCTCTCCCTTAGGCCCATATTGGCCCAACACTTCCCCGGGGGGTTCCGGTAACCCCTCGGTACTCCGGAAAACATCTGAACCTCTCCGAAACTTTCCGGTGTACGAACATAACCTTCCAATATATCAATATTTACCTCTCGACCATTTCGAGACTCCTCGTCATGTCTCTGATCTCATTCGGGACTCTGAACAAACTTCAGTCATCAAAAACACATAACTCATAATAAAAATCATCATCGAACGTTCAGCGTGCGGACCCTACAGGTTCGAGAACTATGTAGACATGATCGAGACACATCTACGATCAATAACCAACAGTGGAACCTCTGGATGCTCATATTGTCTCCTACATATTCTACGAAGATGTTTATCGGTCAAACCGCACAACAACATACATTGTTCCCTTTGTCATCGGTATGTTACTTGCCCGAGATTCGATCGTCCGTATCATCATACCTAGTTCAATCTCGTTACCGTCAATTCTCTTTACTCATTCCGTAATGCTTAATACAGCAACTTACTCATTAGTCACATTGCTTGCAAGGCTTATGGTGATGAGCATTACCGAGAGGGCCCAAAGACACCTCTTCGATACATGGAGTGAAAAATCCTAATCTTGATCTATGCCAACCCAAGGAACACTTTTGAAGACACCTGTAGAGCATCTTTATAATCACACAGTTACTTTGTGACGTTTGATAGCACACAAGGTGTTCCTTCGGTGGGAGTTGCATAATCTCATACACTATAAAAAAATACACTTCCGTGATGATACGTGTTTGTCACAGTAGGTCGCGTTTTTTGTCATGCATGTACATCCATGACAAATTTATGACAGAATCAAGATAGTCATACATGTGCTGTCGTAGAAGTGTTCCATGACATTACCAAAATTATCATCACAGAAGTGTCCACTTCCATGATGATAAATCGTGCGTCACAGAAGTGCTTTCATCAAGGGTGACCGACAAGTGACATCCACCGTAATAGAACGCCGTTAAGCTATCAGGTCGGGTTTTGGATCCGATAACCCGTTAACAGCCCCGAACAATGGGGATTTTCCACGTGTAAAATCATCATTGGCTAGAGGAAACACGTGTCGGCTCATCGTTGGGACAGATGTCATCCACTCATTGGACAGAAGGCGCCTATGATACGTCGACACGTGGCACGGCCGATCAAGTTTAAATGGGCCGGCCCAACTAAAGGCCCACAAGATTTTGCGGACCATAATGGGTCAGCCCAGCTAAAGGCCCACGAGATTTTGCGGACCATAATGGGCTGGCCCAGCTAAAGGCCCACAAGATTTCGCGGGCCATAATAGGTCGGCCCAGGTAAAGGCCCACAAGATTTTTGTGTGCCATAATGGGCCGGCCCAGGTAAAGGCCCACCACATTCTTGCAGATCATAATGGGCCGGCCTAGCTAAAGGCCCATGAGGTTTCGCCGACACTAATGGGCCGGCCCAACTATAGGCCCACAAGATTTTGAGGACCCTAGTAGGCCGGCCCATTAACTGGCTGCCATGTTTTGGGCCAAATGCCGGCCCATATTTGATCCGGTCCATTAATGGCCTGCCACGTTCCGGGCCTAATAATGGCCCATATGAGATCCGGCCCATTAAAAGCCTCCCACGTTCTGGGCCAAATCACGACCCAAATCAGGTCCGGCCCTTTAAGAGGCTTTGGCCTCAATTATGGTCCATATCAGATTCGGCCCGTTAACTGAATGTGATGCTTTTGGGCCCACTTGCAAAAGGCCCATTTAGTAATTCGGCCTGATATTAGTTTCGGCATGTTAAGGGCCCATTTTACATTTCGGCCCTATATTAGTTTTGACCTGTTAAAAGCCCGTCATATAGTTGGGCCTAACTACGGCCCGGTTTGCATCCGGCCTGCTTGCAGCCGATATCTGATTGGTACAAACAAGGACCGAGACAATTTTGGCCTATTAAAAGCCCGTGATTTGATTCGCACAATCATGGGTCGGGGTCCATTTCGGGGTGCTACCGGCCCGTGACCTATTCGGCACGTTTCAGGCCCAACCTACTTCTCCGCCTCCTAAAAGCCCATTGAGTTTTCTTGCGAAAAGAGGGTCGGGGGTTACTCGGCCTATTAAAGGCCCGAATCTACTAATGGGCCAGTTTGACGGGGCCCATGATGCGGATGATACATCGTGATTGCATGACGGCCCGATTATGTACCGTAATTTTACGATTTGGCCGCTTTACTACGAAGACATGATATATATACAGTAAAATAACTGCAGCATCGTGAATAAGAAAAAACCTAGACTATACAATAAAGAAATTACGTCATATTACATCCACTGGGCATCAAAGTTCGCCACTATGATAATAAAGCACAAGCAGATAGCAGATTACATACACTGGGCATCAAAGATCGCCACTAGTGCAAATAAACACGCCGACAAAATAATATACAAAACCGACAACACTTCAATAGAGTTCAAGAAAGGTTAGCCCTGCTGGCGAGCTGCAGCGCAAGCACCTGAGCAAGATGATGAGACTGCGCTTGTTCAACACTTATATCTTCCTCACTCTGAAAGATAAATAAGCAGACAAATGACAGGTTTTGCACATAAAAGTAGGAGTTCTGACAATTCATCACATTTCTTACTGACGAATAAAGTGACACAGTTTAAAAATGCATTAACACAATATGGTATTGTCCAGGTCAAGACATGGCAGGAAATGACATTGTGAAGGAGTTGGCAGCTTCACGACACCACTGGATTACAGATCAAGAACTCATAAGTATCAGTGGTTAGTGTGCTGTCAATTTATCTCATTTTAGATTGGCAAATAAAGAGATGGTTTAAATAATAGTAGAATGATATGACATTGTTCATAGTTAAGACATTGCAGAATATGACATTGTGTTGTAGTGGGTAGGTTCACCACACCACTGGATTACGGATGAAGAACAGAAGCATACATGCAGTGCAAAAGAAGACCACTTGCTCTGTATAGTTTAATTTACATGGTATGAAGAAGGAACTTGGTTGTACAACTAAAAACTTAAGTTGAGAAGGACAAACTTTTGTTTATGAACTACACAATAAACTTTAAACATGCAATTTCATGCAAACACAAAAAATAAACAGATGTTGCAGTCATGCCTAACCAAATATACACAACAAAGTTTGAAGGTTTGAGAAGGACAAACTTACATTACTGGTGAACACAGGCTCTATAAAGCCCTTGTCCATGCTGATGGGGGGGGGCAATTCAAGAAGTTTACCACAAAATCTTCTTCATAAGCATTGCCTTTATTCTACATTTGATTAAGAGTATATATAGATGTGATAATATACGAAAAAATGGAGAATATTTAAGATAAGATGAAGAGTGATGCTACATAACCAAGTAGCTATAAATGTATATGCAGCGATACAGGCAAAAGGCACAGCCAAGAGCAATGCACAACTAAACTTCTTCAGTACCAACCTTATGGTAAGAGTAATATAGATCTGATGTGTAGAAAATGGAGGGCAAAGGAAAATAAGCTGCAGAGTGATGGTACATGAACAACTACCTGTCAATATAAGTACACTGATAAAGGACAACATGTACTTACAAGAACAATGCAGAGCTAAAAAAATTCATTGGCATTGGATATATACTACACTAATGTAACCGTTCATACAGATCAGATAATTTGGAGCAAACAATTGATAAGCAAGCTATCATGCATACTGCTGTCACATAATGAACCAGGTATGTATGCAAGTACAGTGATACAGGACAACAGATACTAACAAGAGCAAAGCAGCGGGCAACATATTTGTGATATCATGTCGTTCTTTTCAAACCGGAATTCTTCTTCGAGCAGATTTCCTGCAAAAAAGATCCGTAAGGCACATGCGGAAAAGTAGAAGTTCAAATTGTCATGTGATTTCATAGACAGTACCTCATCCTGGGAACGAGACCAGTGCATAACATGGTTTTTCCATTCAATGTCTTCCAAATTTAGCACAGGAGACTTCACTAGAAATTCGTTTATAGACTTGCCATCAAAGTGTGATTTCCTCAGGTAACACCGATACTGCTGCAATGCTTCCTTGAAAAGCACAAGCAAGCTTTGATCGTCATGACTATCTAGATTTACCCTCGCCTAGTTACAACAATGTAATGTAAATCATTGATGTGTTCGATCAGCAGAAAACAGGAAAATAATAACCATGAATAATAGCACTTACACGTAAGTTGGACAAGAAGATGTGAAAATGGTGTTTGTCTTCACTATGATCTTCCCATGATGGGAATATATGCACGTAGTCCCTAACAACATTGAAAGCATTGTCTTTTAAACTGGGAATAAATGGAATGGGGTTCCAATCTGCAGGAATTGGCCGTCTCTGCAATTGGGATAGGTCTTCGGCCAGTGGACTTGCTGTACTTTTTGCTGGAGTGGGATATTTCTGTGGTACGGCTGGTGCTATGGAAAATGAAATCGGTATACCTTTTGCTGGAGTGCAGGTCCTGTGTGGTGGGGCTAGTGGTGGGGCTAGTGAAGTATGGGTACAGTCTGCTGGAGTCGGTCCTACGTTTTGTGTCACTGGTTGTACAACCAATATAAGTGGGGCGTTGTCTGATTTCTCTGGCACCACCACGTTTTTCAAGGACTTTGCTGGTGCTCCTTCGGATTCGGCAATCACCCTCTTCCTTTTTGATGTCTGATGCATAAGAACAACATTTGAGTGGAAAAACATGGTATGATGACAGATGTAATATGTATTGATAATGGATGGGCATGGCATCTCGAGTTATATGATGAGTAAAGTAAGCAGATGGCGGTGCAACAAAGTAGATGAAATGCAAGACAACATATGCAAGATACGGGCAATCAATAAAACCTTGCCAAATTAGAATAGGCACCTTGATGGGTGAACAGGACATGCCATCTGCCTTTGACTCCTCGAGGTTAGAATAGTCATTACGATGATATTCTGAACAAGAATCAACAGGTGGGGAGCGTATGAGTTTCATTGCTTCTAGAATGGCACTCAATGCCTTGGTGCCAATTTTGTAAGTCATTGCAGTGTTCCACAATATTCTTCTGATGTGCGGATTCTGATATTCACTGTAATTGCGTATAATATCTGAGAACCATGAAAACATAAATAGTTGTAAGATTATCTTTAATGCAGATGATATTCTAACATAGGGGCGCCCCTGTAAACACTTGTGTGCTATCACTAGATTCTGATGAGAGAGCTCATGTGTGCTGTAATATGGTGCATGCAATTATATAATCTGGCACAAGTACACAAAAAATAGGCTCCAGAAGTAAGGATAGATGGCAGATGACAGGTTCATAATATACTGTATAGAGAGTTTATTGCCAAACCATGATAACAAGAGCACACAACAACTAGGCAGATCATAGTGTACGTAATAGGGGTACACCATAACCACGATATATAAATCGGGAAAGTGGAACTAGCTTGAAAATACGGTGTTGTATTGCCGCTAGTAATTAAAAGCCTATTGATCACGTATAGGCCAGCTCTATCAGCTGTTGACTGTAGATATCCCTGTGCCCCTTCCTAACAAGGAACATACTGTACGTACTAAATACAGAATAAACAAAGAGGAACATGTTAAAGAACAGAAGAGGAAGCATATTCTTGTGGTTCCGCTTCATTGCATACAATGTTGGTTGCCCACTCATGATGAATCACAGCGCCCAAAGAAATGCAATTCCATGTTGTCTCTCTATATGTGGCAATTTTGAACAAGAGTCATTAGGATCATATTCTGAACAAGAGTCAACAGGTGGGGAGCGTATGAGTTTCATTGCATCCAGAATGGCACTCAATGCATTGGTGCCAATTTTGTAAGTCATTGAAGTGTTTAGCTTCAAGAGTGGACTGCTGCTAGTGCGACACAAAGCAGCTACACAGATCATAGTGTAGATATAACGGGAAAACCTTAAGCATCAGAGTAAAATCAGCAAAGTGGAACTTGCTAGAATATATGTGCTAGTTTGCCGGTACGGCTAGAAAGGCTTCGGATACCAGTTCTCTTCAAGTGAAGGTGCGGTACTGTTAATATCAGTGTAACTCTCAAAGGCGACACAGCTCCGCGCATTTCCTTGCTATTCTTATAGGATTCAAGTGGGCATGCCACTACAAATCCTATTCCTATGTTTACAAGATCCTACGAATCAAAGAGGCTCAAAGTGTCCATCACAACCGACCGTATAGACCTCTACAATGCAAATATCCCTGCTCATCTTCAGTACAAGGAACATACTGTACTACTATCAAACTCCCTCCATTCCAAAATATAAGTCTTGGAAGAGATTTCCACTATGGATCACATACAGATGTATCCAGATACATTTTAGAGTGTAGATTCACTCATTTTGCTCCATATGTAGTCCATGGTGGAATCTACAAAGACTTGTATTTAGGAACGGAGAGGGTACATATTAAAGAAGAACGGAAGAGGAACATGGTAAAGAAGAGCAAGCAGATTTTGGATAATAAAATGTTGGTTGCGCAGTGCCCACACATGATGAACCAGAGCGCATTAAGAATGCAACTCAAAGCTGTCTCTCGACCATTTCAGGCGGTTGGATGAAGATCCTACGTCTCCTAACCCATCTTCTTCCTCGTCTCTGATTCTTCCCATACAAAACACCGCATGGGTCGCCGGCCGGACCACCGGCCCCCACCGCCTGTGTTCCTCTGCCACCCCCACCCCAAGCCCCACCCGCGTCGAGTTTTCTTCGTTCAGCGAGGCCCCACAACCACCCGAGCCACTTCATTCGCACCGGCAAACCCCGGCGAGCTCTGAAAAATTTAGTCTACTGTGATTTAACTAGTGTGAAATATAAAAGGGGAAAACCATAAGCATTGGGAGTATAGTGTTGAGCATGCCATGGCGGATCTGAAGGTGCAAACCGGACAAAGGCAACTTCGCAACCAAGACAAGAAATCAGAGTAAAGCAGTGGCGATCTATTTTCTTGCTGCGATAAATAAGTTGAGCAGATACGAAAGAGTACCGCCTCTGGTGCGGCGCCGTGTATGCATCTGCTGGGAATTTGACGGTGCTGCGGTAGCGATGGCTGTCGGCGGCGTGGAACCAGATCTAGGAGGGTAGACGGTGGCGGCAGGGTGCAGTGGACGAGATGGTCGTACGAGAGGCGCCGACAAGGTGGACGACGGCGAGGATGAAGCGAGAGGACGGGATGCAAGGATCCCGGTCCGAAGCCGTGGATGAGAGAGGTCGATCTCTTGTAATGGACGGCAGTGTTGGCGTATCAGCTCCGGCATGGTGGAGGAGGATGGCGGTGGATGGGGTGGCGGGCGGCGGCGGACGGAGGAGGGTGGGGTGGAGAGGGTGTTTTGGCGCCCACGGAGTACGAATGGGGAAAAGGGAGGTAGAGAGGAAGGGGGGAACCATGTATTCAGGGCACGCCTGTCTCAAATGCGAGGAAATTTACAAACTTAGCCCTCGTTTCAAATTTCTACTACATCACAGCAACATTAGTCGGTTGGGGATATGACGGTAATCTCGCATACACCAAATATTTGCCTACAGAGTTTGTTTTTGGCACCCACCGTGTATATGAATATGAATCGGGGAGGGAGTCGATTTCGGCCAAGGACACACTGTGTTTTGGCGCCCACCGTGTATGAATCCGGGTGAGAGGAGGTTACGTCACATTTGGGTGAAATTGCAAACCTACCCCTATCGAAACCTATAGAAATCAAGCAGATAGGCTTTGCGTGGCAGGGATAGGCAGTAGTAATTTCCATCTCGCAGATTTTGGTTTCGGGCGGTTACTGCGACTTTCCCCGCTTCGTTCAAATCTTTCACAGTGCATGTTTAAGCTCGTGCCAACTCAACTCGAATCCCGTTTGTATTCTATTTTTTCCAGGCAGGATCCATTTTCAATTGGAATTACATTCTATATACTCCCTCCATTCCAAAATATAAGTCTTTTTAGATATTTCACTACAAACTACATACGAATGTATATAGATATATTTTAGAATGTAGATTCACCCATTTTGCTCTGTATGTAGTCCATAGTGGAATCTCTAAAAAGACTTATATTTAGGAATAGAGGGAGTACATCATTTTTTATATATACTTCCAAAAGCACAACAAAGAATTCTGCTCCTTTATATGTATAATATGATTTACAAATACAACGATCTCGAAATCTTAAGGTTGAATTCGAAAATTTTTAACCAAATTATGTTCTACTAAAATGTATGGATTAGTAATATCTACATATTAAATAACATAGATGTGTGTGAATTCATATGAGTATGCATGTTTGATAGATCAATTTTGGTTCGAGTATGGATTACATGTATCATCATCTCGAATTCAAATATTTGAATCCCTTTTTTGTTTACTCCTTTCACGCCCATCTCTCTCGCATGCATGCTCCTTCTCGGCCTGCAGCTGGCCGATTGGTCGGCTGCTGGCCGACTGGGGCGCCCGTGACCCAGCCCGCGTCGACAACGAGTGGAGGGACGTGGCCCGACCAATAGTCGGCCCGCACGTGGCCGATTGACAGCCTGTCGGCCCGCAATAGGCTGATAAGGCCCTGTCAGCCTGATGTGGGCTAACTAGGATTACTCGGCTGCTGCAAGCTGATTGGGTAATATTTTTGAAAATAAATTTATCAGCGTAATATTTGTGCAATTTAATAAAAAATGTATTATTTAAAAAAATTAGCCTCTTTTCTCCAGCTCACCCGCACACTCACTTCATGTTTCTCCTATCCTCGCAAACATGGTCTCTCGACGTCTCCCTTGAGAAGTGTCACACTCTCCCTATCATTATACATTACACGATTTTCATTATCTCTCACGTCTTTACTGTTCTCTGGTATCACTCGATACCTAAGCTTTCTTTTTCACCGCCACACACACAGTCTCCACTAGTCTTTCACTTTGTCTTTCTCTCTATGGGATTCTCTCACACACCCTATATGTCTCTACATATGAGTCATACCACTAAAATTACTCTCTCTCTCTCTCCTGTAGACACAACATTTGTTGCGGTCTCCTTTTCGTCTCCATCCCAGACTGACATTATTCATTTGTTTACCGATCAGACAACCCCGACTACCGTCTCCTCTCTCTCTCTCACAGACACACACACACACAACTCCTGATTCCACTGCCCTTCCCGACTACCGTCTCTCTCACACACAAAACTCTCGCTTTCGTACCCCGACTCGTATTTCTCTCACAAACATTTATCGACTAGCTAGCCTCTAGATAGGTTTTTACACCCGCACACTCCTGCTTCCACCATCGCATACATGGCTCTCTCCCGCTCCTTGTATCTATGTAGCTTTTTCTTCCCTTCTTGAGACATGCCCTCTCGATCATGCACACACACACTATCACCTCATTGTAAGCTGATAGATATCGCACACACACTCCTTGTGTCTTTGTCACACATGCACTCCGTCCTCCTCCACTCCCTCTCTCTCACACACACATGGGATTTTTGCAACAACTAGCAAGATGCCCATGCGTTGCACAGAACATCAAGATGCATTTGTATGAGTAGTTTATCTTGTGGGGGAAAAGGATGAACGAGGGAAGGCCTTATTTGCAAATGTGGAGAGGGGTGTGGGTATCTTTTTGCAAAATTGCCATAGTTTCCTTCCTATCCGTCAGATATAGATTGGACGGCCTATATTGCAGGATGGCAGGCACACGATCATCACCGACAATGCTTTTTATATGAGTAGGGATAAAAAATAGAGTTGGTGATGATGGTGGGCCTGCCATCTTGCAATGTAGGTCGTCCGATTTATATTTGACGGATAGGAAGGAAAATATGGCAATTTACCCGCACTCTTCCCCACATTTGCACATACCTCGTTCATCCTTTTCTCCCACAAGATCTTGATGTTCCGTGCAACGCACAGGCATCTTGCTAGTAAGAGTAGAAATTAGACATATACCACTTCTCGAATCTTGAAACCAACAACATTCCTCCCTTATCTCAACAAAACCGCCAAATGAATATATTTTGAGTGAAACATAACATATTTTTAGTGATATACGTATTTCAAAACTAGACTTTTTTTCTATCAAATCGGTGAATATGTATTAATCTCCTTTGATTGTGTGGCAACGCATTGCCACATTGCTAGTAGTTATTATAATTTTTGGACACCAGACAAACGGTGGAGTGCATATACAAAGAGAAGAGGCGCACGCACGCAGTCGGCCTCTCGCTGTCTCGCACACATGAGGGTTACCTAAAGGCGATGTTAACAAATAAACCCTAAAACCCTAGGTGCACGATTGCTGCATTCGCGGGTACCGGGTACGTGGTGGAGCACCTTTGTAGGAATAGTCAGCTCGCGTGATAATTTGATCCGTAGGAGTTGATGGTCGGGACCACAGGTGAACGACTTGGAGCGCGGTGGCTCGCCAGTTGCCACAGATCGAGTAGTCACATTTAAAATATCGTTTTTTAGCGGGATTAAGGGTTCCGATTTTCAATGGCACGCTATAAGTAGTAAGTAGCTTTTAGAACAATTGGTATGGAGCGAAAATGGAATTCATAGTACTACGTACCTCCTTGGCGTATGGTTGTATGGGTTTATGTTGCGAGATGTTGAACCTGGTAGTTCTAGGGCAAATACTATGGTTTAGACTTATATGTTGGTTTTCAGTAATGAAAATCGGAAGGGGAAACCCTTCTTTGATTAAAAAAAACTACTACCTCCATTCTGGTTTACTAGTCCCCATCGTACTTCGGGTCAAAGTTTGTCCACGAATTTTACTTGTAAAATGTGAATGGAAAACAAGATTTTGTTATACCCAAACAAAAAAGGACTGGAGGGAGTGATTGCTCTAACACGGATGCGACCTCTCATAGCGCAGGCATTGAACCGGCGCGCCGGCCAAGAGGGCCGCACTCGCTGCAAGCCCAGCTGAGCACGCCTCCTCGCCGCATGCAACCAGCTTAAGACTGCCCCGCCTGCCTTCATTGAATCCGCACGTGTGCTGGTAACACGTCCTTCCGCGAGTTGGCAGGCATTTTAGAACACAAAAAATGACTAAAATATAATTAGTTTACGCATGGTCTTGACTTGTTGTGCTCGCACTGGTAGCAAGAACTAGTAGAGGTTTTTCTTTATTTATAACTCTCCCCACATTTTTTTGGCTTTGAAGTGAATCATGGTTGTGGACAGATATCTATGAACATGAGTTTGATGTCGAAGTTGAACTTGGAATGTCGGGCTTGCGCGTGAACTATACCATGTCCAATGCTTCGTCTGTTATTGTTTGGAAAGTAATTGCTGTTATTACATGACCCGAAAAAAACATTTTGTGCCACATCAGTAGATGCACAGACATCACAACAGGCATGCTGACTGGATAAACATTTGAACCTAGCTATTATGAAGGAAATTTTGTATTGACAACATTTTTAGATAGCAGGAGACACCTAGCCTGCTCTGCCTCTGCTAGCTTATTTCTGGCTTCTTCCATCTCTTCTTTGGCTTGGGTGAAGAGAGCATCTGATTGCTCTTTTCGCTTCTTCAAGAACTCAGCTACATTCTCAAGGGCTGCTACACGCTTTCTTTCAGCCTTTACTAATGCCACGAGGACACGAACAACTGACGACTCCACCTGGCTTGTGTGTAATCCAGCATCATCTGGGAATTTTCACCTTGTGTCTAATCCAGCATCATTAGGGAACTGGCACCTTGTGTGTAATCCAGCCTCATTTTGGAAACATGATCTCGAGGTTGACCATACTTCCCTCCTCGCAGGAACTGCATCCTAACATGAAGTTACTTCTTTTTGAGATCAATACTCAGAGCAACCTAGATCCATTTAGTAGAAGCTAGATAAACAGAACTCGGAGAAGTGAATTCAAAAGGAAAAGAAATATAAAAATAGACTACAAGGTGAGAACACCCACTTCCTACATCAAGATAAAAACGAAAGCATTAGGACGATTAAGACTCTTCTTATTACACATCAAAGAACACCACGCTTAAGAGAAACGGAAACTACAACATATACACATCGAAAAACACGAGGCTAAACGAAAGTAATTGAAAGGGTGTTACTTACCAAAGCTCGTTTTATAGGTTCGGTGCAGCTCCTCTTTAACTTGCCACGCTCCTTGAAGATGTCCCGAATATCCCATGTTTGGTCTTCATTGATCCTCTGCATGTTCGCACTCGTGGTTTTAAAATCTCAACATAGAAAGAAAAATATACTACTAGTAATACTCGTGCATCTTGTGGGCAACATTAAAGCACTCGTCGGCCATGTTAGAGCATCTCCAACAGAATCACAACATGCGGCGCTTTAAAAAAGCGTTTATAGTGCTGAGATCGAGAAGTAGATACTAGAGAGTATATGATAGTTCTCAGCATAGATAGATAAAAAAATATAATTCAACTACTCCTCGTCGTCTGACTCCTCCTCGGTGATGTCCTCCTCCGACGTCTGACTGTAGGCGTGAAGATACCGATCATCGTCGGATTCCCAGGGCGACGCTGCTCCTATTCACGCAACGTATGAAGAGGAGGACGAGCGCGTGCTCCAGCACGCCGGCAAGGAGGAACTAGCATGTCATTGTCGTCTCCGCTCGCGCGGAGGAGGCGCGCATGGTGGCTATCGTGACGGAAGCCGGTCGCGCGCGCGTTGAGCCTGCAAACCGGGTACGGACGCGGAATCTACCTTCGAGACCTTGAGTGCCACATGGATCTCAATTTGGGTCAGTCGACTCATGTGAGCCGTTTGATGCAACATGGATGGCTAGAAGCGCTTCTTCCACCTCTTTTGTCATCTTCTTCCTTCACTCCGTCGAACTTCTTTCACAAATCGACTGACCCAAATTATACTACTAGTACGAACGTATTAAGTACAGTAGGAACACGAAGATACAAGCAGTAGTACCAACTGCAAGAAGAACAGTAGTAAGACATAGTACTAGTACTATTGTACATACTAAAGAGTTCAAATAACGAGAAAGAACATAAACATAGTTCTGCTGGGGCCTCAACACAACACACCCTTGAAAATAAACTAAGCAACTAGTCCGCTTGACACTGCAGTAGAACCAGCATGAGCGACGGCACTGCCACCTACTCGGAGAACGAGTCCACGTCCTCGACTTCGTCCTCGTCCCTCTGCCTCTTCCTCTTCGCCGACGCTTCTTTGCTTGAACCGGACACTGGGCTCTGCTTCTTCATCCAACCCTTGTAGATATTTAAACAAAGGTAGGAATCCATTGCTGCGTATAGGATGTGATCTTCATCTAATGTCTTCGACTCCCATGCATGACGAAACTCGTGATGAGGTTTCTTCAGTTTAGCGTACGAAGGATCAATCATGACTGCTACCAGGGTCAGCATTGAAGGTTGAGAGGAGGACACCAGGCTTGCCTTCTGGAGATCAAAGGGTTGGCCTACAACGAGACCTATCCGAAACAGGACATCCCTGTCGTTCTTAAAGCCTACAATAACGAATTTCACTCTTTTATCCTTGAGGAAGTTCTTAAAATCCTGGAACTCAACGTCGGCATGGCATATGTGGTAGACCAAGCAAACATTATGTACGCAAACCTGGATCACGGCAGGCTTCTTCCTCTCTTTGTCCTTTAGATCCTTCTCTCGTCCCAAGACTGTGGTGTACTCAACATCTAGCCCAGTGACCCACTCATTCGTTGAACTGTTGAACATGCATAGGAAGCGAGCAAGGCATGCTTTCACCGTCGCGGATCCACGTGTGTAGATGACGATGAACTGGTCGTCGATGATGGCTCTAACTTGGTACACAGTGGCGACCATGGAGATTTGGGAGGCCATGGATTTTGGAGGAGGGTTAGGAGAAGTTGAACTATTGTAACCTGCAAAAACTGGGAGAGAACTAATGTGGAAGGACGGGACGACTGGGAGCAAACTGTTGTGAGGTAGAAGACGGGGATGAGTAGGGCGTGCGAATGGCATGGGGTTGCTGGCTTGCCCGGTGGGTAAACGGTTGGAAGCCCCCAAAGAGTTCTCGAGAGCTATGCGGGACCCACTAGATGTCATGTCTACTAGACCCATATCGTAGGCCTGACGGTATAGCTTCTGCCTGTTCGCACGCCATGCCGGTGCGTGGATGTAACTTCACTTAATTCCGTCAACCCTCGCTCCTCCCACAACCTTCACCTCCCTCGCGCGGTCACACCCTTTGAGACTTCGACCGGCTATAAATGAGCAATTTTTTTCCTACTCCGCATGCATGATATTCCCTGTGGTCCTTTTTACTCCCGTCAACCGTTTGCAAAGTGTTTGACCAAATTTATACTTTTTCTGAACACCACCTTATATTAATTAACCAGCCACACCAGAACACTCATTCAATACAATATTCACCACACAGGGCGGTACGTTATTTACAAGAATACCATCTAATCTATTGTCAAAGCTATACTTAGCGATTAAGTGTGCCACCTTATTGGCCGAACGGCTAATCTTTGACAATTGAAGATTGTTGATCAACTTCGAGATGCTCAACGCTTTTATCTTCAGGTCACGCATAGCATACCTGTCATAGTCCCCCGATGCAAGAGACGCTACCACAAAAGCGCAATCAGTCTCTAAAATTACAAGATTATGAAGAGAAATACCTATGTAGAGACCGGCAATGCAAGCCCTAAGCTCCGCTTCCTCCATGCTTTGACAGGCATCAATGAAATCCCACAACCAAGTTTATACTAAAAATATAAATATCTACAATACTGATTATAATGAGTATAAGAACTATGTTTTATAATGAGTGTAAAAATATTGATTTGACATTGTGAATGTTAACATTGTGAATGCTGATTATAATGAGTACTCCCTCCGTCTAGGTGTGTAAGTCATCTTACGAAAACCGAATAATCCCAAAACACTTAGCCGTGGTGCATTAAATTCTATGTCGTTTCTTGTTTCTTGACATATCAACCAATAAGAGATGTGGGGTGTGCATGATTTTAATGACTTGAGACTACCAAACACGACATGCAGTGGTTAGTTCATTGCATGCAATGCTATTAATTAGCAAATGAACATTAAGTTCTCTTGTTTTCTCCTCCTCCTTGGTCACGGTGCACAACCTAAGATGACTTACTCACCTAGATGGAGGGAGTAGTACATTTTTCTATAAGTCTGGTGAAAGTAGAGGTACATTGACTTCAGACAAACTTAAATGCATAATGCAGACTAGTTCCTCCATCCAGGTGCGTGCCATGTCCTATCTTGTCATCACAACAAGGTTAGCTATTAGAGTACCACTACCTCCCTTCTAGTTTAAAGGGCTTGATTCAAAAATTTCACCTACTCTTAGCAAGATAGTAGAGGCGGTGGAATAGTTTTTGAAGTCTGCAAAAGTACTCAACTAATGATGTCGTTCTTCACAAAAAAAATGTGTTTACCAATGCATGCGTGAACACTAGTTACTCCAACCCCCTCTCTTCTTTAATTCTTTGCCACATCAGCATGTTTGCTATTCCCGTGTGCATGATACCAGCTAAGATACCACCATTATGGCCAGCCTTAATCATCGCATGCAATAATTTAGTGCACCTTGAAATATGAACATGTGTGGGGCGTGTATGTTTTTAGTGACTTGAGACTATACCTAGCCCGGCATGCAAGATGAGTTATTATGCACCGTTCCCCATACCTGCAGGAAGCCCGTTTGTCTTCAATTTCTTTCCTCTCCATGTGTGGAAACAATATGCCTACCAAACTCTCCTTCTCCCTCTGGCGTTCCCACCACTCCACCCCGTGTGAAAAAATCTGCATGCACGACTCTCCTCCCCCCACGCTCGTCCAATCCATTGTAACCAGCAATATTTCCACCCCTTCGCTCCCCCGTAATTTACTCCAACAAATATGCCCACATAGCTTTTACTTAACTTCAGGTGCATTGT
The DNA here is from genome assembly GCF_018294505.1 of Triticum aestivum. Classification (NCBI taxonomy): domain Eukaryota; kingdom Viridiplantae; phylum Streptophyta; class Magnoliopsida; order Poales; family Poaceae; genus Triticum; species Triticum aestivum. Next base: position 450,719,177 of record NC_057807.1, on the reverse strand, counting down.
GTCACTGACATATGGGCCCAATAGGGGATTGGCCCACATGTCAGTGACGCAACTGGACCTGCAGTTAAGTCAGTGCAGCTCAGTCCATATCTTACGTAGGTGTGCCTTTGCTCCTGTAAATACTGCGCCTCCCACAACATCGCTATCTCCTCCCCCTCGCATTCACGTTCATCGCTATATCCTCCCCCTCCTTCTCATGTCGACCACCATGGTATCGCCCCTCCCAAGCCCTAGGAGCCCCTCGCTGCGCCGCGCAGACGGTAACCCGTCGTTGTTCCGTTCCTCACCGCCACTAGTCGAGGATGACGCGTCGGTGTTCCGCTCCTCGCTGCTATGCGAAGCGTCGCCGTTCCGTTCCTCGACGCCACTAGTCGAGGAGGACGCGTCGGTGTTCCGCTCCTCGCCGCGACGCAACACGTCGCCGTTCCGTTCCTCGCCGCCACTAGTCGAGGAGGACTCGTCAGTGTTCCGCTCCTCGCCGCGACGCGTCGAGGTGGACTCGTCGGTGTTCCCAATCTCGCCAGCACGCGCGTCGGAGGACGTGTCGGCTCCCCGCTACAAGGAGAACGCCGCACCGCCCACCGAGCCCCCCAGCCTTGAGGAGCTTTGGAAAGAAATGGATGTCGCCTTGTGGGAGGCTTTGCTTCCAGCAGAGTGCGCCAAAATAGAGGCGGAGAAGATGGCTGAGGAAGAGAAGCGCACCACGGAACAAGCTGCCTGGGAGGCCTATGTCGCGTCCAAGAGAGTCAGGCAATTGGCTCTTTGGCAGATGGCTCGTGCGAGGGCTGTTGAGGGTGGCGGAGGACACCCGTGCCGACGCCCTGAGTGTAGTTGGGCCCAAGCGCCTCATCTACGCTTGGCACCAGATCACCACACTGGTGAGATCGCGCTCGCCCGCCGGCAAGCCGCCAATCAGCACCTCATGAGTTGCGAGGCTGAGAAAGAGGCGTTGTGTCGGCGCGCTGGGAAACGGCCGCGCACCAGGGCACTCGTGGCGCGCCGCAAGCGCTCCTGCGAGTGCCATGGCTTTTAGGAGGAGTATAATTTTTGTTTCGTAAGGCGATCTCATTAGTTTTGGGACGCAAATGATAAATCCCGAACGTTTAGGAATTTTTAGCGTCCTTAATTAATTATGTAAAATGGAAAGTTTGGAAACCTTGTGTATTCGTATGCATTTTGCAAGTAGTACGTGCATATAGCACAAACTTTACTATATACTATCGGACTACACGTGTCTCTCGATATATGCTTGCAGACTATGCTACTCCCTCCGTCCAGCTCAATAAGTCATCTTTGGTTGTGCACCATGACCAAGAAGGAGGGAAGACTTGTACACCTAGATGGAGGGAGTACTACTATTACTTATGTACGTGCAAATGCACGTTTTAACATTACAATGTGGTTTTTGTAAAAGTAGAAAAATAGCACTAGTCAAGCTTGTGAAACGATTCAATGCAAAACAAATGCAAAAATGCTCATTTGATTTTTTACTTTTAGCTTCCTTCTCTGTGGTTATTTCTCTGTCATACTTTGTACAGAATATCTCACTGGTTGGAAAGGCATGCAAATTCCCAAACCGCTTCCTACACCCTGTATCGAATTTTGTGCCTAACAAGTTGTGCCGTGCAATTGGAATTCCAACTTGAGTACTACTACTAGTAGGAGTACCAGGGGCCAGTTCTTTTAGTCCCCTCCCAATGCTCCACCTTGTTCAGGTGCTAAGGCTACCATGTAGGCAAAAAGTCTGATGTGGCAAGGTAATTAAGAGGAGAGAGATGAGTGTGGTGACCCCAGGAAGAAACAATGCCAAGCGCGAGAACCTAGGCAAAACACTTAAATTGGAAGGATCCCACCAATGCATGAAGAACTTTAGTTGCAATATCATTAAATGAAGGATGCTTAGCACCAACAAGTTAAGCACCTGTGCATTGGGGGCTTTAGTTGCTAAAGTTTTTAATGTGCTTAGCACCTTATGTAAGCACGAATGCATTGGAACTAGCCTTAGGCTTCTAGATTAGTAATCCCATAACTACTACCTCCGTCCTGGTTTATTGGTCCCCATTGTAATCTGTGTCAAATTTTGATCATAAATTTAACTAATGAAATGTTAGTGCATGTCACATGCACTACTCCATCCGTCTAGGTGAGTAAGTCATCTTAGGCTATGCACCGTGACCAAGGAGGAGAAAACAAGAAACATTAATGTTTATTTGCTAATTAATAGTATTGCATGCAATGAACTAACCACTACATGTCGTGTTTAATATCTCAAGTCATTAAAAGCATGCACACTCTTTATCTCTTATTGGTTGATATGTTAAGAAACAAGAAACGAGGTAGAAGTTAATGCACCGCACCTAAGTGTTTTGGGATTATTTGGTTTTCGTAAGATGACTTACACACCTAGACGGAGGGAACGACATTTTATCAGTTAAATCTTTGGTTAAAATTTAGCACAAATTACAATGGTGAGGAATAAACCAGGACGGAGTAGTAGTTTAGAAGCCCAAATAAATGAGTGAGGCACCTTATTGTTACTCTCCATTGTGACTAGTCTTGTGGGAAAAGCTGGGGAAGCCGCCAAAAGAACTGGCCCTAGGAGTAGTAGCTAGGGATCGAGTGTGCGAGATGAACCGGAGAAAGTAAATGTAGAGAGATGAAATGCAAAAAAGATAGAGGGATGTGATGGTTGCTTGTCCGTTTATTTTACCAGGCCACTTATTACTGGGAGTGGTTGGGTTTTGTGATATGATGGCTTTACTGCCGCGCCACGAGCGGGGTGAGAGGTGAGACTCCCGTGCAGCGTCCCCCTCTACACTTGTACTAACCCTGAACTAACTCTAACCAAAGAGGTGTTTGGATGGCAGGGTTAGATGGAGCACGGATACGGCGTGGCGCCTTCACGGGCGGTGCAAGAGGGAGGGAAGGAGAGGACGAGAGGCTTCGAGGAAGTGGGGAAGGATATGTTGCAGGAAGAGCGAGAGAAAATTGTGTTTTTTAATGGCCCCGAGAAGAACTAACCCGAATAAGCACCTCTTGGGTGGGTTAGATTTTTTGGATGAGTTACATGCATCTAACCCAAACTAACCCTCATGTTTGGATACTTTTGGGTTAGTTGAGTCCAAACTAACCCAAACTAACTCTAACCCATGGATCCAAACAGGGCCTACATCGGTAGTGGTTTATTAGCCCCCCATTGTATTTGAATGAAGATTTAACTAACAAAATGTTAGTGCATGTCAACAAAAATGATATCGTTGGATTCGTATTTGAACATAGTTTTGAATTATATAATTTTAGGTGACATGCATTAGCATTTATCGTACTATATATAATGTTAGTTCAATTTTTGTTCATACTAATCTATAGTAGTAAGGTGCCCGTGCGTTGCACCGAAGAGTGAAATGCATTGATCAGGGAGTTGTTTATTTTGACAAAGGATGTGGGGGTCATCTCATGTGTAACGGGTATCGATAGGTTTCTTCGGATATTATTTCATCTCTAGAGCTCACAAATATCCGGGTGAAATAGATAAAAAGGTATCTTTTGCAAACAAAAGCGTTCAACTGTTGAACCTGCATCCAAAACTTGTGAAGAAATAACACTTATTGTGATTTGCAAGAAATGATCTTTAAGAATTAGTTTTTGAGTATCGATTGTTATACATGTTGGCTATAGATGAAATGGCACTTTCTTATAGTCAACAGTTGGCTATACTATTAAGTTATATTAACCATGCCCTTATACACCTAGACGGAGGAATTAAATCAGGATGACTTGCAAGGGGGCAGAGGAGATGTAAGAAATGGTTCATCGTAAGTCTTTCACCAGTACTGTAGTAAAAATTCATACATGGAAGATAGACTAAACCATAAACGGATACACTTTTATTCATGCGCGATACTCCAATAGAGCAAGATCCTGTATGGAAGTCTCCACATGCTTAGACAGCAGATTACATTGAGCGAAGACAAATGTTCAACATTTAACTTGATAATGCGTATGTCCAGGTGAACCTCCTTGGAGTCCATGTGCACCGCGTCGGTGGGTAAAGGATGCCATGGGTTTTCCAAGTCCACATTGGCAGGATAGTCCAAGCACCCCAGAGTCCAAGTCCGTTTGATGATGCCGGTGTCGCCGCCCACGTGACCCGGAGGGGTAGTAACACTGACCACGCACCCGTACATCGGCCTCGTGTCAATGTCAGCGGCGTCGCCCCTGACACACATTACAAAGACCGGGCGGCGGCCTGCGCGGGCCTCGCTGGTGCCCACGATCAAGAGGAAGACGCTGTCGTCCTCCTCCGAGACTAGCAGGCGGCGGTGATCCTCCAGTGACTCCGGCATGGTGAACGGGTAGCACTTCTCGTACTTCATGTTCTCTGCCAATGGCCAGCAGTGACCGCTGCACGCATCTGTGAGGTGATGCACCATGTCCGTCGATGAGCCACAAAATGGCATCGGGCACTCATAGCAGTGGACGAAGGGCTCCTTGGAGGCATCGACCAGGTCGTCCATGAAACGGGAGTGGCTGTAGGGGACGTTGCGCCAGTTGAATATATGAGCAAGTTACTACGAGATTTAATCCGAATAAGCACAAAATAAATCATGACGGCTATAACAGATATGAAACTAATCATGTGGACTAGCATAGTAGTAGGGTACAGAGTAGAAACATGAATTCTACCACGATTTCAAACAAGAAGGACAGAAATACATACGGTGCAATGATGACCCACAAGTGTATGGGATCAATCGTAGTCCTTTCGATAAGTAAGAGTGTCGAACCCAACGAGGAGCAGAAAGAACTAATTAGCGGTTTTCAGTAAGGTTTTCTCTGCAAGCACTGAAATTGTAGGTGATAGATAGTTTTGTGATATGATAAATAGTAATGAGTAGCAAGTAAATAAAATAAGTAAAGTGCAGCAAGGTGGCCCAATCCTTTATGTAGCAAAGGATAAGCCTAGACAATTTCTAATAATGTGAAAGGAGCTCCCGAGGATACATGGGAATTATCGTCAAGCTAGTTTTCATCACGTTCATATGATTCACGTTTGGTACTTTGATAATTTGATATGTGGGTGGACCAGTACTTGGGTACTGCCCTTACTTGGACAAGCATCCAGCTTATGATTAACCCCTATTGCAAGCATCCACAACTACAAAAGAAGTATTAAGGTAAACCTAACCACAACATTAAACATATGGATCCATATCAGCCCCTAACGAAGCAACGCATAAACTAGGGTTTAAGATTATGTCACTCTAGCAACCCATCATCTACTTATTACCTCTCCATGCCTTCCTCTAGGCCCAAATAATTGTGAAGTGTCATGTAGTCGACGTTCACATAACACCACTAGAGGAAAAGACAACATACATCTCATCAAAATATCGAACGAATACCAAGTTCACATGACTACTAATAGCAAGACTTCACCCGTGTCCTCAGGAACAAACGTAACTACTCACAAAGCATATTCATGTTCATAATTAGAGGAGTAATAATATGCATAAAGGATCTGAACATATGATCTTCCACCAAGTAAACCAATTAGTATCAACTACAAGGAGTAATCAACACTACTAGCAACCCACAGGTACCAATTTGTGGTTTTGATATAAGATTGGATACAAGAGATGAACTAGGGTTTTGAGAGGAGATGGTGCCGGTGAATATGTTGATGGAGATTGACCCTCTCCCGATGAGAGGATCGTTGGTGATGACATTGGTGATGATTTCCCCCTACCGGAGGGAAGTGTCCCTGGTAGAACAGCTCCGCTAGAGCCCTAGATTGGTTCCGCCAAGGTTCCGCCTCGTGGCGGCGGAGTTTCGTCCCGTAAGCATGCCCACGATTTTTTCCAAGGTAAAAGCGATGATATAGCAGAAGATGGACACCGGAGGCCCACCAGGGGGCCCAGGAGATAGGGGGCGCGCCCTATAGGGGGGGCGCCCCCTGTCTCCTGGATAGGGTGTGGGCCCCCTGGTGTATTTCTTTAGCTCAGAAATTCTTATTAATTCCAAAAAGTTGTTTCGTGGAGTTTCAGGACTTTTGGGGTTGTGGAGAATAGGTTTCCAACGTTTGCTTCTTTTCCAGCCAGAATTCCAGCTGCCGGCATTCCCCCCCCCTTCATGATAAACCTTGTAAAATAAGAGAGAATAGCCATAAGTAATGAGATATAACGTGTAATAACAGTCCATAATGCAATAAATAATGACATAAAAGCATGATGCAAAATGGACGTATCAATTCCCCCAAGCTTAGACCTCGCTTGTCCTCAAGCGGAAGCCGAAATCAAAAAATATGTCCACATGTTTAGAGATAGAGGTGTCGATAAAAATAAAAATACGGACATGAGGGCATCATGATCATTCTCATAACAACACATAAATAGATTTCATCATATAATTTCTTATGCTCAAGTGACAATCAATTCACAATATCAAGTATGGTTCAAAAACTTCATTCAGAACTAACAAACTATAATCTCAGTCATTGAAGCAATCTCAATTTATCATAACATCAGAAAGAGTCAACAATAGAGCTTTTCAGCAAGCTCACATACTCAACTATCGCGTAGTCTTCTACAATTGCTAACACTCACGCAGTACTTGTGGTTATGGGGTTTCAGCCGGACACTGAGAAAGATAGGGGCTTATTGTGTTGCCCCCCAACGTATTCACCTTTGGGTGATGTCAACAATAATAGCCCATGCTAACGAACATCCAATTGGATATATGTATCGTGATCTTTCAAACACGAGGAGCTTGCCAAAGGATAAAATGAAAAAGGGAAAGGTGAGGATCACCTTGACTCAAGTTCAAAATAAAAACATAAAGTAAGAACATAAAGTAAAGATAGGCCCTTCGCAGAGGGAAGCAGAGGTTGTCATGCGCTTTTAGGGTTGGATACACAAAATCTTAGTACAAAAGAACATCACTTTATATTGCCACTTGTGTATGGACCTTTATTATGCAGTTCGTCGCTTTTATTGCTTCCATAACAAGATCGTATAAATCTTATTTTCTCCGCACTAATAAGTCATGCATATTTAGAGAGCAATTTTTATTGCTTGCACCAATGACAACTTACTTGAAGGATCTTACTCAATCCATAGGTAGATATGGTGGACTCTCATGGCAAGACTGGGTTTAAGGGTAATTGGAAGCACAAGTAGTATCTCTACTTGGTGCTAGGAATTTGGCTAGCATGAGGGGGAAAGGCAAGCTCGACATGTTTGTAAGGTCAATGACAATATACTTTAACTAAGATGTGAGAAAACATAAACCATTACGGTGTCTTCCTTGTCCAACGTCAACTCTTTTAGCATGTCATCCTTAATGAGTGCTCACAATCATAAAAGATGTCCAAGATAGTATATTTATATGTGAACCTCTCTTTCCTTATCACTTCCTATTAATTGCAACGATGACCAAAACTATGTTTATCAACTCTCAACAATTTTTATGTCTCATACTTTCTATATGTGAAGTTATAACTATGCATAAGATCAATAAGAACTCTTTAATTCTTTCTACTTTCTCAAGATCATAGCAACAAGGCAAAGCCCTTGACTCAACACTAATCTTTATTATAGATAGCTCATGGACTCAAATACAAAAAGAGATCACAAAGCAGAACTCGAACTACTTGATATCAAAACTTCAATCTACTAGATCACGATACTACTAAAAGGATCGAACTAAATAAAGCGGTAAAGATAGGAGTGTGATGGTGATACGATACCGGGGCACCTCCCCCAAGCTTGGCAGTTGCCAAGGGGAGTGCCCATACCCATGTGATTAAGTCTCCTTCTTCACGGTTGGTGTTATGATTTTCTTGGCGATGATGCCCTTCAGGATACGGTTCTCCTCCTCGAGCTTATTGACTTGTTGTTTGAGGTCCATGATTTCTTTACGGAGCTTGACCGTAACGGCCAGAGCTCCTTTTACCCAAGGATGCTGCATAGCTTCTGGAGAACAAGTGAAACTCTTTTTCATATTTTTATAAGAAAGAAATCTAGTGTTGGAGGGAGTGACCGAAATAGGGACAACCAGGCTAGGTAGTTCCCCCATAGTGAATTCTGCTCGGAGACGAGAGGTAACTTCTTGATCCTCCTCCATGGCATCTATCCTTTTCAAATCAGCCTCCATCTCATCCTCCATTGATGGTCCAAAGTGATAGGCCTCGCTATTTGCTCCGGGACCTGGCGTTGGGTGGGACACCCGACACTCCCCAATTAACTCCTGAGAAGACATCTTACTTTATTCTGCAACAAGAACAACTCGAAACGAAAATAGAGGATATTTGCATGATACGGTGGTCAAAACCTCCGGGGGTATATATAATGAATTTTTACCGACCAAAATACGTAACGTGCAAGAAAACGGAGTCCGGGAGGCACACGAGGTGCCCACGAGACAGGGGGCACGCATAGTAGGGGGGCTCCCTCCACTCTCATGGGAGCCTCGTGTCCCTTTCGGACTACTTCTTTCTTCCTAAAATTCTTAAATATTCCAATACTGATAAAAATTGCCATTGGATTTGTTTTGGAGTCGGTTTATTTATCGTACCACATACCTATACCTTTTCAGAGTATGAGACGTTCTGGAAAGTGTCCCTTATATATTCCTTAGGGGTTACAGTTTCAATAATATTAGTCTCAACATTGATAGGATTACCTAAAATATAATGTTTAATTCTTTGACTGTTTACCACCCTTGGGCTCGTGCCTTCGAAGTTGTTGATTTTTATGGCACCAGAACGATAGACCTCCTCGATAACGTACGGACCTTCCGATTTTGAGAGAAGTTTTCCTGCAAAAAATCTTAAGCGAGAGTTGAATAATAATACATAGTCTCCTACGTTAAACTCACGCTTTTGTATCCTCTTATCATGCCAGCATTTGAATTTTTCTTTGAATAGCTTGGCATTCTCATAGGCTTGAGTTCTCCATTCATCAAGGGAGTTAATATCAAACAACCTCTTCTCACCAGCAAGTTTGAAGTCATAGTTGAGCTCTTTAATAACCCAATATGCCTTATGTTCAAGTTCAAGAGGCAAATGACACGCTTGTCCATAAACCATCTTATATGGAGACATACCCATAGGATTTTTGTATGCAGTTCTATAGGCCCATAATGCATCATCAAGTTTTTTGGACCAATTCTTTCTAGATCTATTCACAGTCTTTTGCAAAATTAATTTGAGCTCTCTATTGCTCAACTCTACTTGACCACTAGACTGCAGATGATAAGGAGATGCGATTCTATGATTGACATCATACTTAGCAAGCATCTTACGGAAAGCACCATGAATAAAATGTGAACCACCATCAGTCATAAGATATCTAGGGACTCCAAACCTCAGAAAAATAACTTCTTTAAGCATTTTAATCGAAGTGTTATGATCAGCACTACTAGTTGGAATAGCTTCTACCCACTTAGTAACGTAATCAACAGCAACTAAAATATGTGTATAACCATTAGAGGCAGGAAAAGGTCCCATATAATCAAAGCCCCAAACATCAAACGGTTCGATAACAAGAGAATAATTCATAGGCATTTCTGGGCGTCTACTAATGTTACCTACTCTTTGGCATTCATCACAAGATAAGACAAACTTACGAGCATCTTTGAAGAGAGTAGGCCAATAAAAACCAGATTGTAGTACCTTGTGTGCAGTTCTATCTCCAGCATGGTGTACTCCATAAGATTCAGAGTGACACTTGCGTAGGATCTGTTCCTCTTCATGCTCAGGCACACAACGTCTAATAACACCATCTACTCCTTCTTTATAAAGGTCTGGGTCATCCCAGAAGTAATGTCTTAAATCATAAAAGAACTTTTTCTTTTGCTGGTATGTGAAACTAGGCAGTATAAATTTAGCAACAATGTAATTAGCATAATCAGCATACCAAGGAGCAGTACGAGAAGCATTGATGACCGCTAATTGTTCATCAGGAAAGCTATCATTAATAGGCAGTGGGTCATCAAGAACATTCTCTAACCTAGACAAGTTATCTGCAACGGGGTTCTCAGCTCCCTTTCTATCAATAATATGCAAATCAAATTCTTGGAGCAAGAGAACCCATCTAATGAGTCTAGGCTTAGCATCTTTCTTTTCCATAAGATATTTAATAGCAGCATGATCAGTGTGAATAGTAACTCTGGAATCAACAATATAATGTCTAAACTTATCACATGCAAACACAACTGCTAAGAACTCTTTTTCAGTAGTAGCATAATTTCTCTAGGCAGCATCAAGAGTCTTACTAGCATACTGGATAACATTCAATTTCTTATTGACTCTTTGCCCTAGAATAGCACCTACAGCATAATCACTAGCATCACACATAATTTCAAAAGGTAAATTCCAAGCAGGTGGCTGTACAACAGGTGCAGTGATCAAAGCTTTCTTAAGTGTTTCAAATGCTTCTACACAATCATCATCAAAGACAAAAGGAATATCTTTTTGCAGTAAATTAGTCAGAGGCCTAGAGATTTTAGAAAAGTCCTTAATGAACCTCCTATAAAAACCGGCACGACCAAGGAAACTTCTTATACCTTTTATGTCCTTGGGACATGGCATCTTTTCAATAGCATCAACTCTGGCTTTATCAACTTCAATACCTCTCTCGGAGATCTTGTGCCCCAAGACAATGCCTTCATTAACCATAAAGTGACACTTTTCCCAATTAAGGACGAGACTAGTGTCTTTGCATCTCTGCAAAACTCGATCAAGGTTTCTCAAACAATCATCAAATGAGGATCCATAGACAGAAAAGTCATCCATGAATACCTCACAAATCTTTTCACAAAAATCAGAGAATATAGACATCTTTGAAAGGTAGCAGGTGCATTACATAAACCAAAAGGCATACGTCTATAAGCAAAAGTACCAAAAGGGCAAGTAAAAGTAGTTTTAGATTGATCCTTCGCTGACACAGGTATCTGAGAGAAACCAGAATAACCATCTAGAAAGCAGCAATGTGTGTGTTTGGATAGTCTTTCTAGCATTTTATCAATAAAAGGTAAGGGGTAATGATCTTTATTAGTGGATTTATTTAACTTATGAAAATCAATTACCATCCTATAACCTGTAATAATTCTTTGTGGGATCAATTCATCTTTATCATTAGGAACAACGGTAATACCTCCCTTTTTAGGAACACAATGGACAGGGCTTACCCATTCACTATCAGCAACGGGATAAATAATACCTGCATCAAGGAGCTTTAGTATCTCCTTTCTTACCACTTGCTTCATCTTGGGATTTAATCGTCTTTGAGGATCTCTAATTGGTTTGGCATCGTCCTCTAATGAAATTTTGTGTTGACATAACAAGGGACTAACGACCTTAAGATCATCCAGAGTATACCCAATAGCTGCTCGGTGCTTCTTCAGAGTTTTCAATAATCTTTCTTCTTCTTTCTCTGAAAGGTTAGCACTAATAATAACAAGATATATTTATTTTTCATCAAGATAAGCATACTTAAGGTTGTCAGGTAAATGTTTGAGTTCAAACACGGGATCACCCTTGGGTGGAGGGGGATCCCCAAGAATTTCAATGGCAAGGTTATGTTTCAGCATAGGTTCCTGTTTAAGGAACACTTCATCTATTTCCTCTCTTGCCTTCATAAACATATCGTTTTCATGGTCTAGCAAGTATTGTTCTAAGAGATCAGTTGGAGGAACAGCAACGGAAGCAAGACCAATAATTTCATCCTTACTAGGTGGTTCCCTTTCACGAGGTTGTCTACTAAACTTAGCAAAATAAAACTCATGAGACATACCATCTATGCCAACAGTGACAATATTCTTTTCACAATTAATCTTAGCACTAGCTGTATTCAAGAAGGGTCTACCAAAAATAATGGGACAAATATCATCTTGTGGGGAACCAAGAACAAGGAAATCAGCAGGGTATTTATCCTTCCCACACAAAACTCAACATCTCTAACAATCCCAAAGGGTTTAATGGTATCCCTATTAGCAAGCTTAATAGTGACATCAATGTCTTCTAACTCAATGGGTGCAGTGTCATGCATAATTTCTTGATATAAGGAATAAGGTATTGCACTAGCACTAGCACCCATATCACATAAGCCATGATAACAATGATCTCCTATTTTAATAGAAATAACAGGCATGCCTAAGACAGGTCTACGTGTCTTAGTGTCTGGCCTAGCAATATTACCAGTCTCACCATAGAAATAAATAACATGCCCATCTAAATCCTCGTCCAAGAGATCTTTAACCATAGCAATACTAGGTTCAACATTAATTTTCTCAGGAGGTGTATAAGTCCTAGTATTACTCTTACAAACAACAGTCGAAGCTTTAGCATGATCCTTTATCCTAATAGGAAAAGGAGGTTTTTCAACATAAGCAGTAGGAACAATAGGATCACTATAGGTAATAGTCTTTTCTTCGACTTTAATAGGTGCAACTACTTTCACTTCAACAGGAGGATTATATTTAAACCACTTCTCTTTAGGGAGATCAACATGAGTAGCAAAAGATTCACAAAAAGTAGCTACTTTCGCAGAGTCAAGTCCATATTTAGCGCTAAATCCATGAAAAGAATCGGTATTCATAAAAGATTTAACACAATCGAACTTAGGTGTCATACCTGACTCCTTACCATCGTCGGAACCCCAATCTTCAGAGTTGTGTTTAATTCTTTCCAATAAGTCCCATTTGAAATCAATAGTCTTCAGCATATAAGAACCAGCACAGGAAGTATCGAGCAGGTTGTGATTATCAAGAGAAAGCCGAGCATAAAAGTTCTGAATAATCATTTCCCGAGAGAGCTCATGATTAGCGCATGAATATAACATTGACTTAAGCCTCCCCCATGCTTGAGCGATGCTTTCTCCTTCACGAGGCCGGAAATTATGTATGTAATTACGATCACGATGAACAAGATGCATAGGATAGAACTTTTGGTGAAATTCCAGCTTCAATCGCTTATAATTCCAAGATCTCGTATCATCACATAGCCTATACCATGTCAATGCATCTCCCTTCAAAGATAAAGGGAAGACCTTCCTTTTGACAACATCATCGGGAATACCCGCAAGCTTAAATAATCCACAAACTTCATCCAAAAAGATAAGGTGTAAATCGGGATGCAATGTTCCATCTCCTGCAAATGGATTCGATAGCAGTTTCTCTATCATACCCGAGGGATCTCAAAATAAATATTTTCATAAAGTTCAGTAGGTTGAGGAGCAATTCTTTGCTCTTCTGGTTGGGGTGAAGATACCCCAAACAAGCCCCTCAAAGGATTAGTTTCCATAGTGACAAGTAACAGAAAATTTCAACACACTATATAAATGTTTCCTTACCAAGTTCCACTCACCAAAAGCGCTACACTCCCTGGCAACGGCGCCAGAAAAGAGTCTTGATGACCCACAAGTGTATGGGATCAATCATAGTCCTTTCGATAAGTAAGAGTGTCGAACCCAACGAGGAGCAGAAGGAAATGATAAGCAGTTTTCAGTAAGGTTTTCTCTGCAAGCACTGAAATTGTAGGTGATAGACAGTTTTGTGATAAGATAAATAGTAACGAGTAGCAAGTAAATAAAATAAGTAAAGTTCAGCAAGGTGTCCCAATCCTTTATGTAGCAAAGGATAAGCCTGGACAATTTCTAATAATGAGAAAGGAGCTCCCGAGGACACATGGGAGTTATCATCAAGCTAGTTTTCATCACGTTCATACACTACAAAAAAATACACTTCCGTGATGATACGTGTTTGTCACAATAGGTCGCATTTTTTGTGATGCATGTACATCCATGACGATTTTATGACAGAATCAAGATAGTCATACCTGTGCTGTCGTAGAAGTGTTCCATGACATTACCAAAATTATCATCACGGAAGTGTCCACTTCCATGACGATAAATCGCGCATCACAGAAGTGCTTTCGTCAAGGGTGACCGACACGTGGCATCCACCGTAACGGAACACCGTTAAGCTATCGGGTCGGGTTTTGGATCCGATAACCCGTTAACAGCCCCGACCAATGGGGATTTTCCACATGTAAAATCATCATTGGCTGGAGGAAACACGTGTCGGCTCATCATTGGGACAAATGTCATCCACTCACCGGACAGAAGGCGCCTATGATACGTCAACACGTGGCATGGCCCAACAGTGGCCCATTCCTATGAAAAGGTCGGCCCATTTGACTTGGTCAAAAGCTGGCGGGCCGACACATGGAAAGCCTGTTAACGGCCTGTTAGCATATAGCCCATTTACAGCCTGCTAACCCAAGGCCCATTACGCCCTATGCGAATTAGGCCCAGTAGCATCATCTGGGCCGTCCAATATGATTCCAGCCCTTTTTCACTTCTGGCCCATGTATGGCCCATGACGCCTTTCGGCCCATATGAGGCCCTTTGTAACTCTTGGCCCATTAGCGGCCCGTGCTAAAACTGGCCCGTAATGAACAGTGTATTACTTTACACCCATTAACAGCCCACGATGAAACTAGCCCATAATGAACAATGTAACACTTTATACCCATTAACGGGCGGTTATTCCGTTGGGCCGTTTCCAGCCCAAGTTAACTTTCGGCCTTCTGAGGGCCCATTTATTCTTGGGCTCATTTGCAGCATTCGGTTACTTATGGCCCCTTACTGTCATTTTCTGCTTGTGGGCCAAATTTAGCCCGTCATTACAGTCGGCCCGTTTGTGGTCTGTTAGTCTGTTGGGCCATTTTCATAGCATCACCAAATACGGCCTATTAATGGCCCGTTATGGTCAGCCCATAAAACGTACGTTTTCCATTATAGGCCCGTCTACGGCCCATTAAAGGCCTGTACAAGACCCATAAATGAGTCGGCGGCCCATGGATCCTACGTGACGTAGAAGGCCCATGGATGCTGCGAGACATAGAAGGCCCATGGATCCTGCGACACGTAGAAGGCCCATGGATCCAACGGCCCATGAAGGGCCATGGTCGGGCGAGTTGGCCCCCGTTTGAACGATATAGCATATTCAAAGAATTATCCTACTCAATACTATCACCTCTAAAAAGCATACATTATACAACAAAGAGATCAAGGCATAGAAAGGTAGAATAATCCTACACTATACAATAAAGAAATTACAGCCGATTATACCCACTGGGCATTATGGTTCGGCACAGGTGATAATAAAGCATACACAAACAGCAAATTACATACACTGGGCAAATACATCTCATACATCATGGACGCGCATCAACTGAACTCCATTTGAACTATAATCTCTTCAGAAAATAGGATTGGCCGGATTCAGATAGCACAAATTTCATTCTGCAAAATCTCCAATTCCTTCATGGTTACCTTGGTGTCTTGTTTCATTTTTTGACTCCTGCATCTAATTCCTGCATGTCAAGTCTCAACTTGTTGATTATACGTTGACAATCATGTACACGTTGTCTTGCCACCTCTAGTTGATGCTCGAGAACATCAACACATTCCAATTCCAATCCATAATCATTCGGTAACGGCCATGCCGCACTGCTCGCAGATTTTTGTGTTGATGTCGCTTCATCCTGAAATGTTTCTGTAAGTACACATGACTAGGGCAAAAATATAGTTACAACAATGAAGCGAACAAGACACTATTTTGTACTACATGGTAAAACAGGACTAACAATAATGTTACATGTCACTTTCACAAAAAAAATGTTACACGTCATGAAGCATAAGCAGGTGATATTTTAAAAATTATAAAAAAGATAGTCTGTGCAGCCTGCATACAGAAATCCCTCTTAGCTCACCAGAGGAGCATGATGTTGGGGCCCAATCGAAAACACAGACAAGTTACAAATTTAGACAGCATGTTGCGTATAAGTAAGCAAGCAGTTGGCCATTCTGTATCTCAATTAAAGTCTTAGGGAGCATAATGAACAGCAGAGGGTTTCATACAAACATACTACAGCAGGCAAAACTATGCAATCATTAGCGTAGTATAAACTAGATTGTGAGCCTCATGCAATAATAGTTGGTTAATAGACTTCAAAGCTTCAGGCACACTTCGGTAGAGTAATTAAATGGCAACGCCTTTAATTATGTCAACTAATAGTGATACAAGTACTAAACATCAGGCATAATTATTTGGGCATCTCATTAAGTGAGAACAAATAAAGCAATTGAAAAGAAAAATTAACTATGCCTGAAACAAACAAGGAATTGAACTGTTGAGTTGCATATAGTGACTTACCTTAGCAGGTTGAACAGGCTCAGCGCATCTCCTACTTCTCTTGCAAGGATCCTTCCTAACATCTTGTACTTGGAAATCCTCAATCTTATCTTCATTGCACCCCCTCTGCAAGGTGACACAAACTAGTTACTCGTCTGCTTGGAAGATAAATATGCATACTTTCCAGTCTGTGAACACAAAAGAATGAGATTATAACAAAACAACACCACATAATGAAACATGCCACATCTCTTGCACTTGCACACAATGAAATGAGCATTTACTATGTCTGCACTATGTAAAAACTAGGCATACCTTCAAACTGGATCTCCAGGTACTCTTGGAGAGCCTACTGTAGTGTACAGCCAAACCTTTATGTCACCTATGAGTTAGAAAAGGCCCCACTACAGCAGCCCTTAGTGTATAAATCATTGACAAGCTCTGTTAGAGTGTTAGGTCAATAACAACAAGTAATCAAAGCAAACAGTCCTAGTATGGCTGGCTGATGCAAACAAGCAATTGAACAGATGTGTGAGCAAATCTTACATATCAAGAAAATTGTAGCGACCAGACCTCAAACAGTCTGATCTCTATGCTCAGTGTCATCCCTGGATCAGTAATGCTGACACCACACAGTACTTGGAGGATTTATAACAGAGTAGCAATCACACACTTATTACATTGAATGTCTCAAATGAGAACTTATTGAAATAAATATGGCTTAAGGCCATCTAAAATCAATAACAACGGAAGGCTTGGAAGATAAGCGAGTCCATCAACTCCAACGGCATCACTGAGTATAGAACCACGACCTAAAAGCATCTTACTCGTCGTCTGAAAGTCTGCAACATAAAACATTGCAGCCCGAAAACGGGTCAGCACATGGAATATGCTGGCAATGTAACACATAGAGAACAACAATAGAATAAGCTA
Source organism: Triticum aestivum (assembly GCF_018294505.1). NCBI lineage: Eukaryota > Viridiplantae > Streptophyta > Magnoliopsida > Poales > Poaceae > Triticum > Triticum aestivum. Next base: position 450,702,044 of record NC_057807.1, on the reverse strand, counting down.
TACTACATGCATATTTGGCTGGTGGTAAAGCTCTATGGTTACAGTTTTTACATAAAGCCAATTTTTCCCTACTACAAAGGAATAAAGTTATTTAACTAACATGGTGGTTGTTAAACATTGAGAATGGTTGACAGCATTCTCAATCCCAATTAAAAGTACTCATTAAAAACCCAAAAATATTAATTTAGAAGTAACATGATGAGATTCACATGATATCCAGGTACTAGATACTCAAGATGTCCATAACCGGGGACACGGCTAACCATGATTAGTTTATACACTCTGCAGAGGTTTGCGCACTTTTCCCCACATGACTCGATCGCCTCCACTTGGTTTCTCGCACTACATGGTGTTTGAGAAACGGATGACCGAGACATAGTCTTTCAGAAGCACTTGCACCTTACATAGGGGTAGACCGTACCAACCTACATCCCCTACATCTGCTAGTCCACCCCGTAAGAGTTCGCACAACTTAGTCAACTATGCTAGAGCCCATAATAGCATGTGGTTGCACACGAAAGTTTCTAGTTTGAATAATCTCATGATCCCTTTGAGCCTGGGTGGCGGTCCGAAGAAATACAGGCAAGTCCTGATAGAAACCAGGTGCCTCAATCCACCCAGATGTGTGTTTAAGTTGCCATCTTAAATAAACCATTAATTCAACAATCTCACATCTGTCATGGATACACTCACCCAATCCACGTCTACTAGCATAGCATGTCATAATAAGAAAACGTAGAAGTAACTCCCAAAGGTTTGAAAATAAAACAGGTAATAGGTACTACCTCATCTACTTCCCAACCCACAATTTAATTAGATCCTAATCATGCAATGTTTTTGGATAGATCCAATGCATAAAAACTGGGTATGAGAAGAGTATGATCAAAGTGTTACTTGCCTTGCTGATGATCCGCGAGACCTAGAGACTCAAAGTAATAGGCGGCGCACTCCGGGTATTCTATCGCAGACAAATAAACAAGCATACAATAAGTACTCATCTAATGCACAGGTAAAACTTGAATAAAAGATCTAACCAGAATGTTGAACTTAAGAACTCCGGTTTGCAAAAAGAAACAGATCAAACAAAGCAACGAAAGTCAAACGGCGAAACAAAACAGCTTCGTTTTACTAATCTGGATCTAAGTCAAATTTTACAGAAGAAAAAACTTGTTTAAGTAGATTATTCGGAAATAGGGTTTCAAGACGAAACTCCAGGCGCTTGAATCGCCTAATTCCGATAAATGAGCGAAAAGTTAAAATAAAACGAAAATCGGATCAGGAATCGCGATCAGAAAAGTCGCGGATTAAATCCGAGAAAAAGGAATACGACAAACGGGTCAACGAACGAACGTTCGTTTACTAAATTAATCTGACGAACACGTTCGTTAAAACGAACGAACGAGCGAACACTCGCTAATTAAACTAAACCGAAAAAAAACCGATCTAACGAAAAAACGAAAAACAAACCAAAGAAAAACCGCTCGATTTTTATAAAAAAACGGCGGCACGCGGATCGAGGCGGCGGCGAACCTCAGCGGCGGCGGTGGTGAAGTCTGGCGAGGCTCCGGCGGCGCGGCGGCTGGCGGCGGCGGCGGCGGCTGGCGGCGGCAGTGGCGGCTAGGGTTAGGGTTTGCGCGGGTGGGCCGGCGGCGGTGGATCGGGCTGGCGGGGCAGGGCGGCTGGGCCTGGGGCGCCGGGGCGGCGCTATATATAGTGCCCCCAAGCGGAGTCCCGCTCGGGCACGGCCCGTAGGTCGGTTGCGTTTTTTTTGAATAATTCCACGCAGAAGAAAAATAAAAGGAAATACTAAACGGAGTCCAAAATTCCCGAAATATATTTTCCCCGTCTTCTAAAATCAAACCGGACAAGATGAACATTTATTTGGGGCCTAAATGCAATTTTGAAAAACACGCATTTTTTTCTAAATCCAAATAAAAAGCGAAAAACTCCAAAATAAATCTTATTTGATTTTATCATTAAATCTTCATTATTTCTTTATTTTGGGAAAGTCACTTTATTCCCACTCTGAAATTTTGGTAGTAGAAATAATTGAAGATAAAATAAATAAAATCAAATGATCCTATTTTCAAAATTTGAGAAAAACTCAAATATGAAAATAACGAAATCCCCAACTCTCTCCGTGGGTCCTTGAGTTGTGTAGAATTTCTAGGATCGAGCCAACAATGCAACAAAAATATGATATGCAATGATGATCTATGTATAACATTCCAAATTGAAAATTTCGGATGTTACAAACCTACCCCCCTTAAGATGAATCTCGCCCTCGAGATTCGGGTTGGATAGAAAATAGGTGAGGGTGGTCCTTGAGCAGATCTTCCTCTCGCTCCCAGGTGGCTTCCTCCTCGGTGTGGTCGCTCCACTGAACTTTGCAAAACTTGATAACCTTACTGCAGGTAACTCTGCTGGCATACTCCAGAATCTTAACTGGTTTCTCTTCATAGGTCAAATCTTCTTTCAACTGAATCGCTTCCAGTGGCACAGTATCTCTCAGTGGTATATCAGCCATCTCTGTGTGACACTTCTTCAACTGTGAAACATGGAACACATCGTGAACTCCTGACAATCACTCAGGTAATTCCAACTTGTATGCTACTTCTCCCATGCGTTCCAAAACCTTGTATGGCCCCACAGAACGTGGCGCTAACTTTCCTTTAACTCCAAAACGCTTAACTCCTCGAAGTGCAGATACTCGAAGATAAACTCTGTCCCCGACTTCATATTCTGTCCCCTTGCATTCTGAATCTGCATAACTCTTCTGCCTTGACTGAGCTACCTTGAGCCTGTCACGAATCAACTTTACTTTCTGTTTAGACTCCTTAATCAAATCCGGTCCAAACAACTGGCGATCTCCTACCTCATCCCACAACAACCGGGTTCTGCACCTCCTTCCGTACAAGGCTTCGAAAGGGGCCATCTTCAAACTGGATTGATAACTATTGTTGTAAGAAAACTCTGCGTATGGCAAGTTGTCATCCCAACTTGATCCATAATCCAAAACACAAGCTCTAAGCATATCCTCCAAAATCTGATTGACTCTCTCGGTCTGTCCATCTGTCTGTGGGTGGAAAGTTGTGCTAAACTCCAGCCTGGTTCCCAATGTTTCGTGCAACTGCTTCCAGAACTTCGAGGAGAATTGAGTTCCTCTATCTGATACGATACTCCTCGGAACTCCATGCAAACAAACAATCCTTGTCATGTATATCTTAGCCAATTTGGCGCTACTGTAGGTAGTCTTTACTGGAATGAAATGAGCTGCCTTTGTCAAACGATCGACTACAACCCAAATCGAGTCATAGCCTGAACGAGTCCTGGGCAATCCCGTGATGAAATCCATGCCTAGTTTATCCCACTTCCATTCGGGTATAGGCAATGGCTGTAACAATCCTGCTGGCTTCTGATGTTCTGCCTTCACCCTCTGACATACATCACAAACTGCTACATACTCTGCAATATCCTTCTTCATTCCGGTCCACCAGAAAGTTTCCTTCAAATCCAAATACATCTTCGTATTTCCGGGGTAAATCGAATATGGTGAATCATGTGCCTCTTGCAGAATCAAATTCCTGATCTCCGGGTCATTGGGCACATAAACACGGTCCTCAAACCATAAGGTATCGTGCTCATCCTCACGAAATCCTTTAGCCTTTCCCTTGCTCATCCTTTCCTTAATGGAAGCAATTTCCTTATCTGCCTTTTGAGCTTCTCTGATTTTATCCATCAAAGTAGACTGAATCTCCAATGCTGCTACATAGCCTCTCGGAACTATTTCCAAACATAGCTCTCGAAGATCCTCGGCTAACTCCTTGGGTATTTCTCCCGTCATTAGTGTATTGACATGGCTCTTGCGGCTCAATGCGTCTGCTACAACGTTAGCCTTCCCGGGGTGATAATGCAATCTCATATCATAATCCTTAATAAGCTCCAACCATCTCCTCTGCCTGAGATTTAACTCCTTCTGTGTGAAGATGTACTTCAAACTCTTGTGATCCGTGTACACCTCACAATGATTCCCAATGAGAAAATGTCTCCACGTTTTCAGTGCATGCACTATGGCTGCTAACTCCAAATCATGAGTAGCATAATTCAACTCATGAGGCTTAAGTTGTCGTGAAGCATATGAAACAACTCTTCCCTCCTGCATAAGCACTGCTCCAAGTCCTCGACGTGAAGCATCGCAATACACTTCATAATCCTTGGTCTGATCTGGCAAAATTAATACTGGTGAGGTAACCAAACGTTTCTTCAACTCTTGGAAACTAGCCTCACACTCCTCAGTCCAAATGAACTTAGTATCCTTCTTCAACAACTCTGTCATAGGCTTCGCAATCTTCGAGAAATTTTCAATGGATCTCCGGTAGTATCCTGCGAGTCGAAGGAAACTCCTGATCTCTCCAACTGTTGTTGGTGCTTCCCAGTTTGTCACAGTGACAACTTTAGTGGGGTCTACTACGATACCTTCTCCGGATATAACATGTCTGAGAAATCCAACTTCCTTCAACCAAAACTCACACTTGCTGAACTTGGCGTATAGCTGATGTTCTTGGAGCTTCTCGAGTACCAAACGCAAGTGCTCCTTATGTTCCTCTTCATTTTTTGAGTAAACCAAAATATCATCAATGAACACCACGATGAACTTATCCAAAACCTCCATAAACACCTTGTTCATCATGTTAATAAAATAGGCTGGGGCGTTAGTCAGACCAAATGACATAACGGTATACTCATACAACCCGTACCTGGTGGTAAAAGCTGTCTTCGATATATCTTGCTCCCGAATCTTCAACTGATGGTATCCTGATCGCAAATCGATCTTGGAAAACACCTTAGCTCCTTGCAACCGATCAAACAGATCATTGATCATTGGTAGTGGGTACTTGTTCTTGATTGTTACTTTATTCAATCCGTGATAATTGACAACCATTCTTAACGATCCATCCTTCTTTTCCACCAGAAGTACTGGCGATCCCCAAGGCGAAGAACTTGGGCGAATAAAACCTTTATCCAACAACTCCTTAATCTGCTTCTTAATTTCCTCCAAATCTTGGGCTGGCATCCTGTACGGTCTCTTGGATATAGGCCCAGTGCCTGGCAGTAGTTCAATTAAGAACTCAATGTCTCTATCTGGTGGCATGCCTGGCAACTCTTCTGGAAATACATCGGGGAAATCCCTTACCACTGGTACTTCCTCCTGCACAACTCTTGATAAGGAATTTACATGTGCTCTTCTCGGCTCATGCCGTGGTACATACTTGATTCTTCTTCCTTCAGGGGTGGTAAGCAAAATCGACTTACTGACGCAATCAATATTCCCTCGATACTTCAATAACCAATCCATGCCTAATATCACATCCAAACCTTGCGATTCCAAAACTATTAGGTCCGAGGGAAATACATGGTGTCCAATCCTTAATGGCAGTCGATCACACCATATACTAGCCGTATACTCTGCTCCGGGTGAGGTTACTAGCATGGGTGACCTAAGTGCTTGGGTCGGTAGTTTATATTTATCCACAAATCCCCTTGATATGTATGAATGTGATGCACCAGTATCGAAAAGAACAACTGCAGTAAATGTCTTAACCAAAAACTTACCTATTACTGCGTCTGGCTGAGCTTCAACCTCCTCCACGGTAACGTGGTTCACTTGTCCTTTGTTGAAAGGGTTCGGCTTCTTTCCTGAGCTTCCATTGCCATTTCCATTCTGGCTTTCTGGACATTCGTTTGCATAATGCCCAGTCTCGCGGCACTTAAAGCAAGTGATGTGGGTCAGGTCTGCCTTGGATGGTGTTGACGGGTTGGTGCGGCTTTGTCCATTGCTTCCTCCATTCCCGTTTCCATTCTTTGCGCCATTATGATTGTGCGAGTTGCCTCCTCCGTGAGTATGCTGAAAATGCCCTCCTGACTTTGGGGTAAAGCATGGCTTCTGCTGAGCTCCAGAATTGTACTTCCCATGTGCATACTTCCTCTTACGATTGTCAATCTGCTGATGTTTCCCCTCAATCATAAGAGCACGATCTACTAACTCCTGGTAGTTATTGAAAGTGGCTACCATCAACTGCATGCTCAGCTCATCATTCAGTCCTTCTAGAAACTTCTCCTGCTTAGCTGCATCCGTAGCAACGTCATCTGGGGCATAACATGCTAGCTTACCGAAATCATCCACATACTGGCCAACTATCCGTCCTCCTTGGCGTAAGTTGCGAAACTCACGCTTCTTCATGGCCATAGCTCTGAAACATGGGCAGTATGGAAAGCTTGCTGAAACTGATTCCATGTGACAGTGTCTACAGGGTAAGTGGCTGTAAAATTCTCCCACCATGCTGATGCGGGTCCGTCAAGCTGATGTGCGGCAAACTTCACCTTTTCTCCATCTGTGCATCCTGCAGTGGTCAACTCCCTCCCTATCTTATGGAGCCAATCATCTGCTACTATAGGCTCGGTGCTACTGGAAAACACCGGTGGATTCAACCTTAAGAAACGTACCAGATGGTCAATAGGTGGTGGTGGTGGGTTTTTGTTGTTGTTGCCTTGGTTCTGTACCAATGTTTGAATCAAGGTATTCTGCTGCTGAATCAACTGAGTGATCTCTGGCGGGAAAACAAACTCGGGATCGCGTCTCGGAGGCATCTGAGGGTTTAGAGGGGAGAGTTAAGAATAGAATGAGGTCTAGTGAGATAACACTACCCATATGCACATGAGACAAAATCACACAATATCATTCCAATCAATTGAAACAAGGGCATACAACGGTCTAACTATCGTTACAAAAGTGCTTGGACTAAAACTAATTAAATGGTGGAAAATTCTACTACTGTTATGGTGGTCAACTAGAAAAACTGCTCCGATGTAGATTCCATGATATCTGCTCCAGCTTCATCAACATAGTCATCATCGCTGTCGTCGGGATCCGAGTCGGTGTCGTTGATGATGATATAATTATCTGGACAAGTAGGTTCATCCTCTTCCTCTCTGGGTGCTGATCCTCCCATGAATACTCCAATCTTCTCCTTAATGTCACCGTTCTGTCTTACTAGAGCGACGATTTCTTCCATATAGTCCTTACGTGTAGCCTTGAGTTCTGCTTCTAGCTCCTTGATCCTGGTCATAGCCTTCTGTAGTTCCTCCATATCTGCGCACATCTGATTCTCCTGGCGTCGGACGTGTTGATTTAACTCCTGAATATAAGCTGCAATTGATCTTTCCTTCCTGGTGGTGATCATCTCCCAATGCTCATCTCGGCGCCCACAAATCTGGTAGATAGTATTCTTGAGATTGTTGTGGTAAACTTCTCCAATTCGTCCCATGGTGATGTGAGCTGCCATGCTTTCTCCTAGGCTCCATGTTGGTACATCAAAGGTAAACTCTATTGGCTCCGTGACTGGTGCAAACGTCCTTCCTGGAATGTAGACTTGAATCCTCCAACGCTCCTCTTCGGGTAAAGTGGCGTTGAAAGTCCCGGTGAAGCTTGGTACTCCTATGTTCAAGTATCTAGTGGCTTCATTCAAGTGATATCCAAAAGGTGAATTCTCATCTGGTTGCGTGAACTTGATCCTCGCTTCCGTCATCCTAAAAGAGTAGAAAAGATGAGGAGTCAGAAATGAGAAGAGAGAGTAGTGATCTAGGGCTTTAGCTTAATGGTCGTGTCCTACAGTCAGCGTGTGCTCTGATACCACCTTTGTAGCGACCAGACCTCAAACAGTCTGATCTCTGTGCTCAGTGTCATTCCTGGATCAGTAATGCTGACACCACACAGTACTTGGAGGATTTATAACAGAGTAGCAATCACACACTTATTACATCGAATGTCTCAAAAGAGAACTTATTGAAATAAATATGGCTTAAGGCCATCTAAAATCAATAACAGCAGAAGGTTTGGAAGATAAGCGAGTCCATCAACTCCAACGGCATCACTGAGTATAGAACCACGACCTAAAAGCATCTTACTCATCGTCTGAAAAGTCTGCAACATGAAACGTTGCAGCCCGAAAACGGGTCAGCACATGGAATATGCTAGCAATGTAACACATAGAGAACAACAATAGAATAAGCTATACTACATGCATATTTGGCTGGTGGTAAAGCTCTATGGTTACAGTTTTTGCATAAAGCCAATTTTTCCCTACTGCAAAGGAATAAATTTATTTAACTAACATGGTGGTTGTTAAACATTGAGAATGGTTGACAGCATTCTCAATCTCAATTAAAAGTACTCATTAAAAACCCAACACTATTAATTTAGAAGTAACATGATGAGATTCACATGATATCCAGGTACTAGATACTCAAGATGTCCATAACCGGGGACACGGCTAACCATGATTAGTTTATACACTCTGCAGAGGTTTGCGCACTTTTCCCCACATGACTCGATCGCCTCCGCTTGGTTTCTCGCACTACATGGTGTTTGAGAAACGGATGACCGAGACATAGTCTTTCAGAAGCACTTGCACCTTACATAGGGGTAGACCGTACCAACCTACATCCCCTACATCTGCTAGTCCACCCCGTAAGAGTTCGCACAACTTAGTCAACTATGCTAGAGCCCATAATAGCATGTGGCTGCACACGGAAGTTTCTGGTTTGAATAATCTCATGATCCCTTTGAGCCTGGGTGGCGGTCCGAAGAAATACAGGCAAGTCCTGATAGAAACTAGGTGCCTCAATCCACCCAGATGTGTGTTTAAGTTGCCACCTTAAATAAACCATTAATTCAACAATCTCACATCTGTCATGGATACACTCACCCAATCCACGTCTACTAGCCTAGCATGGCATAATAAGCAAACGTAGAAGTAACTCCCAAAGGTTTGAAAATAAAACAGGTAATAGGTACTACCTCATCTACTTCCCAACCCACAATTTAATTAGATCCTAATCATGCAATGTTTTTGGATAGATCTAATGCATAAAAACTGGGTATGAGAAGAGTATGATCAAAGTGTTACTTGCCTTGCTGATGATCCGCGAGACCTAGAGACTCGAAGTAATAGGCGGCGCACTCCGAGTATTCTATCGTAGACAAACAAACAAGCATACAATAAGTACTCATCTAATGCACAGGTAAAACTTGAATAAAAGATCTAACCAGAATGTTGAACTTAAGAACTCCGGTTTGCAAAAAGAAACAGATCAAACAAAGCAACGAAAGTCAAACGGCGAAAGAAAACAGCTTCGTTTTACTAATCTGGATCTAAGTCAACTTGCTGTTGTATGATGAGTTGCTATGAGCTGCTGCTGCTGCTATATGATGAATTGCTATGAGCTGCTACTGCTGCTATATGATGAGTTGCTACAAGCTGCTCTTGCTGCTATATGATGAGTTGCTATGAGCTGCTCCTGCTGCTGCTATATGATGAATTGCTATGAGCTGCTCCTACTGCTGCTATATGGTGAATTGCTATGAGTTGCTCCTCCTGCTGCTATATGATGAATTGCTATGAGCTGCTGCTGGTATATGATGAATTGCAGACTGCTGCTGTTGTATGATGAGTTGTTATGAGCTGCTGCTGCTGCTGCTATATGATGCTTTCAGGTGGTGCTGCTATATGATAATAACCAGCCACTTGGACCATCGAATTTCAATAAATAATTGTTCTTCATTTAAATGTGGGTCATGCGTTCTTCGTTTAAATTAGGCAATGGGATCTCTATGGAAAACATTGACCAAAGTAGATTGTGCCAAGTAGATGGTATCTTTGTATTTGCATTTTGAGCAAATAGTGATGGTCTGTTTTCCTATCATATTAATTACTGCACTGGGTTCAATTTGTGATGTTTGCAAGTCAAATTAATTTCCATATGGGCAGCAAAATGAAAAATATATAATGCAATCTAGACTTTCCACCGATCATACCAAATATAAGCTGAAAATGCAATGAAAAGAACTGGTTGGCGTATTACATGGAGCTTATATTCACATGTGCTTATTTTCTTAGGATAACTCGTAATAACTGTCCCTAAGAAACTTGGATAATAGAACTGGCATACAAATAACATGTCACGATGATTGCAATGGAGGAGTGACGTACCATAGCACACTGTATAGGCTCACGGTTGCCTCTCCTTTTTTTTGCGATGTTCCATGAAATTGCCACATACATCTTGTACTTTTTCATTGTGTAACCCTATTTGCAAGTTGACACGGCTAATTTTAGACATCTCTACATGATACTACATTGCATATCCCTTGCGCATATTTAAACCACCAATTAACGATTGTGTGCGTACCATAAACTAGCCATGACTCTGTATGCTGGAGTAGTAGGCACTCTAAGGGAGCCTAATGTAGTGCACTGGAATTCCTACATGCCACCTACGATTTTGTGTAATGTACTGACCCTGTTCCTAAATATATGTCTTTGTAGAGATTCCAGTATGGACCACATACAGATGTATATAGATGCATTTTCGAGTGTAGATTCACTCATTTTGCTCCGTATGTAGCCTATAGTGGAATCTCTAAAAGACTTATATTTAGGAACAGAGGTACGAGGTAGTATCATGTATGACATCTACATATCTAATTTAGCAGCCAGTAGTAGAAATCATTGTCTGCACAAAGGGATTACTGGTCAAAAATCCTAGCAAAGCACGCTGGCAGGCACAGCCTAATACAAGAGAGAGAGAGACGCGCTTACAAGATCATAGCAATGCCTCAGTCTAGGATCTTGGTCGGATAAGCTGTTAGATCCAGAAGAAACATCGTCCTTGTAGTTTTTGCCAGCTGCATAACAGGTAACAGCGACCGGTTAGTATATTTGAAGTGCATTGGGCAGGTGATGTTGGACGGGTTTAAAGGTGACAAGTAACTAGGACGTGGCGGGTGCTTGGCATCTCTCCAGACAGTGGGAATCAGGTTAGAAACATCGAGGGTGATGACGCTGCGCTGGCTGTCGGGGTCCGGTAAGGAGATCTAGAACCGTCGAGTAGGGTGTTTGTGGAGAGGCTCCGGTAGGGTGGACTACGGTGTGGGCGAAGCGGATCTGTGGCCGTGGACGAGGGCGTAGGTGAAGCTGCTCTGGTGGTTGGGTTAAGGATGGTGTCGACGATGCGGATCTGCGGCCGTGGACGGGGCGTCAGAAGCTGCTCCGGTGGTTGGGTTAAGGATGGTGTCGATGATGCGGATCTACGGCCGTGGACGAGGAGTCAGAAGCTGCACCGGTGGTTGGGTTAAGGGTGGTATCGACGATGCGGATCTGCGGCCGTGGACGGGGCGTCAGAAGCTGCTCCGGTAGGTTGGATGAGGGTGCGAGGAAGCGGATCTGAGGCCGTGGACTTGTGAGTTGGCAAAGCGGCCCCGGTGGGGTTGAGAATGGTATAGGCAAAGCTACTCCAGTAGGGTTGATGATGGTGTCGGTGAAGCGGCTCCGATAGGGTTGAGGAAGGTGTCGGCGAAGCGGCTCCGGTAGGGTTGAGGAAGGTGTGGGCGAAGAGGATCAGAGGCCATCGATGGGGTCATCGGTGGGGCGGCTCCGGGAGGTGTGGACGAAGCATCTCCGGTGGGGAGTACGAATGAGCCGCTGCAGATGCGTGGCGGTTGACGAGAGTACCGGCGAAGCAGGTCTAGCATCGTGGAGAAGGCCGGCACTGAATGGGCTATGGTACAGTGGTGGATGAGCAGTCTACTTGTTTCTAGGGGAGGTGGGAGGGGTAGATGCGGCCGCAGAAGCAGATCCGGCGAGGTGGACGCCGCTGGCAGTGAATGGGCTATGGTACGCCGGTGGATGAGCAGTCTAGGGTTTCGAGAGGGGAGGGGAGAAAGGGCGATGAAGTACGGACGGCGTGATGTAAGATGCTCCGGTGTTGTGGAGTTAGTCATTTTTGCGGGAGGGGGAGAGGAAATGGGGGTGCCGTGTAGTCGGGGGAACCGTAAGTTACCAAAGTAGCCCCGACCTATCATGTAGATGAGGGCGGTATTGTAACTATTGGTCTCCATGCACCAAGGACAAAAGGGGTATTTCGCATGCTAAAGACTAAGGTGGCGGAAATTTTAGAAGGAGGCGGGAGATTTTGCCGCCCTCGGGGTCGTTCGTATCCAGTTTCAACTAATTTTGGACCGTGCTAGCGGGAAGGTCATGCTAGACTGTGTACACGGGGCACACGTCAGCAGTTAATAACTGGTGTGAAGTCCACCCCAGAAAAAAAGACAATAACTCGGGATGATGCGCCGATATCTTGGACGTTCACACGGGCGCGGCCAATCGTACGGGTGTAGTGGCGCGTTCTCAAAAAAAGGGATCGAACGCTCAGCCTATGTATTTCTCGTGTAAATAGATAAGGTGCCATTGGTTATTTACTTTAAACATAATGCATTGACGTGTGAGTGTAGAGGCGCACAAAATGAAATGGATATTGTAGTTAGCTACTTAAAAGTGTTACCTCATATGATTACATAGCCTCCATTTCATAAATTGTGTACCCGTTGAATTCATATACGAATATTACATATATTACTTCAAAATAGAAACTTAAATCATCCAAGACTAATGAATTTGAATGCAAGAGTAACAATGGTGCATGTGCATGATAGCTACATTGGTTGTTTTAAGAAATATCACTGTAACTTTGGCATGCACAACTGAAAAGGTTTATTTAAATAGAAAAAAATTCATATGTGAGTGTCCAATCTTTACAGCGTTGAATCGATATTGTACCTTTGGCCACGTTACGAAGTAGATATTGACTTATGTTCAAGCGATGCACGTCCACGATCGCTAAATAGTGATACGTGAAGGAATTGTGCAATCTCTCTCACACGCATACATATCTCATTTCCCTGTGGGCATCGGAATCACACACGCGCACTTCGTGTATTTCTCTCCCTCCGTCAGGGTTAAATTCGTCTTTCTACCCCGTCCTACAAGTCTCTCACACAGAAACACACACGCTCTCTATGTCTAACACGCCCACCCCTTTAGTTCCGCCCACCCGCGGCCACTAATGTCTCAAAGTATAATAATGTCTCTCACACATATGCTATCTACCTATCCCTTAATATAGCTAGATATGTGTCACACAAACTCCTTCTCCCTACTAGCAAGATGCCCATGCGTTGCACGGAACATCAAGATGCATTTGTATGAGAAGTTTATCTTGTGGGAGAAAAGGATGAACGAGGGAATGCCTTATTTGCAAATGCGGAGAGGGGTGTGGGTATCTTTTTGCAAAATTGTCATATTTTCCTTCCTGTCCATCGGATATAAATCGGATGGCCTATATTGCAGGATGGCAGGACCACCATCATCACCAACTCTGTTTTTTATAAGAGTAGAGATATGTGAGTGTCACTACCCCCCCCCCCCACACACACACACCCACACTTCCCAACACTGAAGGAGTAGGGTGACACCTCGATCTTGATACTAATCTATCGACTGGCTTCTCTCTCAAACATAGACACACACACTACCCGGCACCGAAGGAGTAGGGTGACACCTCGATCTTGATACTAATCTATCGACCAGATTCTCTCTCAAACATACACATACACATTACCCGGCACCGAAGGAGTCGGGTGGCACATCGATCTTGATAATAATCTATCTACTCCTCTTTCAAACACACACACTCTCTCTCTCTAGTTGTGCCTCTGTGCCTACCGCGCACACTCTCGATACATCTTTATCTCCCCCCCCAACAATGACAGCAAAAGTGTGACAACTCGATCTGATCATAATATGTCAATTGGTTTCTCTCTCAAACATTGTATCTTGGTGCCTCGCTCGGTAGCCCCCTCGGCGCACAGCTGTAGTGACGATGACGCTAAACCCAGTGTGCCTTGTTTTTACCGGCCTCATGTGATAGTTTTCACCCTGTTTTCTGTTAATTAACAAGGCAACCTTTTCTTTGTTACTACTAGTGAATCTGAAATCATTCGGGGCAGACATAAAATATATCACTTCAACCCAATTATCGCAGCAACTATTTTAAAAGAAATTAGCTAGCTGCCTGTGCGTTGCACGGAACATCAAGATGCATTTGTATGAGTAGTTTATCTTGTGAGAGAAAAGGCTGAACGAGGGAAGGCCTTATTTGCGAACGTGGAGAAACGTGTGGGTATATTTTTGCAAAATTGGCATAGTTTCTTTCCGAACCGTTAGATATAAATCCGACGGCCTATATTGCAGGATGGCACGCACACCATCATCACCAACTCTGTTTTCTACTCCCTCCGGCCGAAAATACTGGTCATCAAAATGGACAAAAATAGATGTATCTAAAACTAAAATACGTCTAGATACATTTCCTTTTCTCCATTTTGATGACAAGTATTTTCGGGTGGAGGGAGTATTTGTCTTTTTAGAGATTTCAACAAGTGACTATGACCGGACCTTACCAACATACTCAAAAAAGTAGTCCATAATTTTGATGTTACCCTCTTTTCTTGGCGGTGTAGTGCCATCTAGATACCTCATAAATAAATCAAGGACAAATCTGACCCCTTCCTGAAAAGACATACGTAGCAAAATGAGTGAATCTACACTCTAAAATATGTCTACATACACATCCGAATGTGGTAGTCCATTTGAAATCTGAAAAAGACAAATATTTAGGAACGAATGGAGTATATATAAGAGTAGACATGGAGATATATCTCCGGCGTGGTCTACAACAAAAATGTGTTGGGCTGGTTAGCGCCAGATGCTCGCAACACGATGACATGAGTTCGAATTCTGTCTTTTAACTTTAGATTTTTTTATATTATATATTACTCTACTTATTTAATATATATTTCTTTCGCTACTGTACTGACAGTGGAACCCACAGAGTACTTAGAATATTAAGGATGGACTTGTTTCTTTTTAACTTTCTGTACGAAGTTGTAGCCACCCTGCAAGTCACGTGTACACTGTACATGCAATTAACTTTTTATAGAGGGACAATCATACAGGCAATCAACTCAAATGGATTGGATGTCACTCTATTATTTCCAACATAAAGAGCATCTCCAACGACAGCCGGCAAATTTCCTCCCGCTTCCTTTCGTGGAGGACGACATCAAACGCCAGCGGCATACATTTTTACAACTCTAACCAACCAGATGAAATTCATGCAAACACGGACTGATCTCATATAAGCATGAAGGATTTTGTATAAAAAGCCGGATCTTCATATAAACATGATGGATTTCATTACATTTACATGAACTAAGAGGTGCCAATCCGGCTCTCTTGTATAATTAATACTCCCTCCGTCCGGAAATACTTGTCCTAGAAATGGATATATCTAGACTTATTTTAGTTCTAAATGGCCGCCCACGGATTCCTTTGTCTTCCTCATGTCCGTTAGACACTTGCGGGGTCGACGAAGGTCCTCGGAAGAGACGAAGCAGCAAAGAAACCATCTGAATCTACGGTCGTCGCCTCAGCGGTGGCCTTCATGGGTCCGAAGTGGCGGCGGCCTCCCGTGTTCTACTTCTCCTTGATGATGGCAGCGGACACGGGGAAGCTGGCCACCGACTCGTCGCTCTCCATGCCCCCGGCTTCTGTCTCTGCCTGCATGGCGCTGCCGCAGGCACGGGAGGCGCGCACACAGACACGGGGGGCGCGGCCACCGCAGACACTGGTGGCACGGTACGACGTGGCAGCGACGGCGCCCGTACCAGCGTGCTCGCCACCGTGCCCGCGTGGAGCAACTTGCCACTCCTCATCGAGCTGAACTGGAGAGGCGAGCTGCTGAACCACGCGCCTGCTTGGGGCGGCAACTGGCTCCGTCGAGCCACCTAGCCGGGTAACATGCCGGAGAATGGCTCATCGGAAGCCATTGGAAGGGTGGAGAAAATGGTGAAGGAGGAGATGGGGGAGCGGCGGAGGGGTGCAATTCTTGCCTGCTGTCTGTCTGGCCTCGTGTAAATAGAGGGCAGAGGTAGGAGCTTGGCCGGCGTCTGGCCTCGTTTAAACTGAGGGCGGACGTGAGGAGCTCAGCCGGTGTTGCATTTAATTCCGGCCCGCTCATGAACGGACGTGTGGCCGGAGTAGGATTCTCGGTTTGCATGCGGGTTTAACGGAGGGATTTAATGGAGGTGCCGGGCATGCAGCGAGCGGCGCAGTACTATTCGATTTGACAGCATTTATGAGCTGTCAAATCACAAAGGCCCTCGCCTCTCGTGAAACCGACCGAGCTAGACTGCCCCGCCCTCTAGCCTTTTAAAAAATGTATATACTCCACTTTTGTACAGTAGTAGTATCGATGGATTGCGCCATGGAGCAAAACTTGAAATTAAAAAAAAGGTGGTACATATAGAGAGCGCTCGTGAACTATGTGTCATGTACATGGCAATAAATAAAGTACTACATGATACTAAGGTTGGTCGTAATGGGAGTATCATAGGTAGTATCATGCATGCCAACTAAGCAATTTTGATGAGGTGCCATTGAATTAAATGAGGAAAGAGGAGCTTGAGTATCATATACTACTTTGTGTCATGCATGGCAATAAATGTAGTCCTATATGATACCAACATATGATACCATGCATTACGGATGTAGTATCAAACACTAGTATCATATGCATGATACTAGTATATGATACTCCCCATTACAACCAGCCTAATATATGATACATGGCGCAGGAGTACTAAGTATTATTAATACAGTTTTGCTAGAACTCATCTAGATGAGATATAATTTGGTCTCATTCATCTTTTATAGCCATTGGATGTGATGCTATAAGATGTGTGTGTGCTGACGTGGGTTGTATTTGTTCTTGTGCAACGAACTGACCACTGCATGTCATGTTTGATAGTCTCAAGTCATTAAAAGCATACAAGCCCCACATCTCTTCTTGGTTGATTCCTCTATTTATGTCAAAAAATAAGAAATAACATGAGAGTTAATGCACCACGCCTATGTGTTTAGTAGTATTTGGTTTTCGTAAGATGGCTTAATACTCACCTAGACGGAGGGAGTATTCGATTTGATAGCAGGTGGAGTAGTTCCCGATACGGCTTTAATGCAGACGAGGGAGCGAGTAGCGGTTCCCGATATGTTGAACGGCCAATGCATCCTCCTTCAATTAATGCATGAGGGAAGTAATGGGAGGAGGTCCGGGAAAAGAGGCTGCACGATGTGAATGCAATGCAGTTTGCCCTCATTGCCCTCATATAAAGGCGCCCCTCCATTCCAATGCATCTACCACATCGTACACACCTAAGCATTTGCCTAAGCACCTACACTAAGCACAAAAGAGCTCGCTCCAGACCCATGGCGGCGATGCGCGTGAGCGGCCAGCGGCTGCGCCAGATGGTCCACGACACCTGCCTGCGGCATGGCGCCGAGGATCGTCTCCAGACGGTGTTGGAGACCGGCTGGTGGATGGCCACCGTCGATGCCAACTACGACTCTCAGTTGGACCAGATGATCGTTGCCACCAGCAACAAGTTCACCGTCCTCAAGAAGCTCGCGGACGACATCGACGTACTCCTCCAGCCCACGCGCCCGGGCTCCTCATTGCCTGCCACCCTAATTGTCCTCCATGGCCGGAACCTCTTTCAAGCACTGGTGGCCCTGCGACTGCCCGCTGACGCCATGAAGAATGTCCACCTGGAGGTCGCGCTCGCCGCGAGGCGCCACGCCCTGCAAGAATTCGTTGACCTACACATCCACGCGTACGAGCAAATCGTGTACATAGGTATCTACAAGGCCAGTGAGGACGCTACGACGTTGGCCTTCCTCCACCGGATGGAAGCCTTGGATGCCTTTGTTGAGAAGCACCTCGACCTCGCCACAAAAGCCACCGCTCCTTAGCCGTCGGTCGGTGGCCCGGCGCACTAAGTTGAGGAGGAGGAGGTCGTACGTTCGTGGATCCATCTTTCTTCTTGCCTTCTGTAACCACCACTGTGATCGCATCATCGTGGCCTTAATTCTTATTATGATGTTGCATTCTCGTTCCAGTCAATACCGACATGTGCGATCCCTTTGCTTAATTATATGCATCACTATAACTAGTACTCCATCCGTCAATTTATAAGTTATGCTTACCTTTTCCATCAACTTCGTGCAACGCGCGGGCATCTTGCTAGAAACACTAGAATATGTCTATATAATCCGTATGTGATAGTCCATTTGAAATCTCAAAAAAGACAAATATTTAGGTACAGAGGGAGTAATATATTAGGAGTATATCAAAACAATAGTGATTTCTTCCAAGTTTGTGAACAAATACTACTATTCTACTACTTTGGATCCGTCGCAACGCACGGGCACATTGCTAGTAAAAGGAAAAGGCATGCCGCGTTCGTGTTGCACCCCCACATGCCCGGGAATCGGGAGTACAACACGGCTCGTCCGGCACGACACATAGCTTAGGGAAGGCGTGTTGCCTGCCTAGCATTTTCACTTTCATGTGGGACCGCCGTTGAGCAAACCGACACCCCGCCCGCCGCCGGGTTGGAAAACAGAAACAAGGGGAAGATCTAGCTGTAGCACGGAAGCCAAGAAATTTTGTGTCAGACGGGGCTCGTTGATAGAGTAGGAGCATTCCGTACTAGTACTACTCCTACTAGTACTACCAAGTTTGTACTCCTAATACTATATTATTAGTACTACCACTATACAACTACTAGTAGATACGTGCATGGCACAACATCGTAGGAACAAAAAACGGGAAGATCTTGTTTTGGGTGATTTATCTTTTTTCAATCAACGTAGTATGAATAATATGATGTGGGGGGCACCCATGAAGCTTATGTGGCTTGGTTGCATGGCTACGAAAGGTTAGAGAAAAATAAATAGATAATGTGTTTAGAGTGCACTCCACTAAATAGATATACTTTGGATCCATTGCAACTGACCGACACATCTATATCTATACCCCCTATATAGTGTGTGAAAAACTTTGAAAGTTGGTCATTGGATGAAGCCAATCCGACGGTACAAAGATGGCAAATCCGAGCACTACTGGCCGTTGGATATCATCCACCAGATTCTGCCACATGTATAATCTAGAAGACTCCATGGTTGAACTTAATTCATGACTAACTTTGCCACAACTAAGCTTAGGCAAAGTTATTAGTTCTTCAAAATGAGAGCCACAAGTTGGCAAGCCTAAGGGAATCTTGCCACATTTTTTGTGTGTATGTCATGTGGGGCCTTAGTGTGGCTTGCCTAAGGTGTGGCTTGAACTAAACACTCACCTAAGTTAATCAAACTTGCCTAACCTTACATTCCACCAGATTTTGCCACATGTTAGAATCCAGAAAACTCCACATGCAGAATCATAATGCACAAACCTCCAGAATCTCATGCGTGCAATGGACGTGTACCTTACTAGTACTAATTGGTAGTAGTAAGAAACAAATTCCAGTTTTGGCACGAGCTCGTACTGCGGGAGCACCACAAGGCCTGCCGCAGGAGTTACATTTCCCTCTCGGGGCCCACGGGACCGAACTTCAGTGGCTTAGTGCCCGGCCTATGAGTCAATGACATGCGAACCTTAAATGCGGCTGGCCCACATGTCATTCTCATGGTGGTGGCGTGGTTCACGACTCACTCGTTTGAGATGAACCGGCCGGTGGTGGCGTGGCCGTGGAGAGGGTACCACAGCTGGGCGTCGGGGCGTTACGAGGCGTAGATGTCCACATGGGCGGGTACTACCTGTAGTACATAAGCACTCCAGCTGAGGATTGATGCCCGGGACTAAATGTGTCACAGTCGCTGGATGAAAATTCGATGGTGCGGGAGTACGGATCGGAGCACAGCAGCGGAGCAGGCAAACCGCGTCCAATCGGGTGTGTCTGTGGTAGAAAGTTGATGGTCGCCGCAGTTCAGCTGGCCCGCATGTCATGCACACAAAGGCAGAGGAGCAGTGGGGCCGAGAGGGATGAGGGGCACGAACAATCCTACCATTCTGTCACTTACATGTGGGACCCATAAGCATGGGTCCCACCTGTCAGCGAAGGAAAGGCAGGGCAAGGCAGTGCTAGCCACGTCAGAGGATCCATGTCCACGTCGGGGGACGTCGTGCCGTGAGTTGGAGCGGCATCGTGGGAATCGCGTGTGGGTGTGGTAGTGGTAGAAACAAGAAATGTGATGGTCGTCGTGGTTCAACTTCCATGGACAAGCTGTTGTGTCTGCTGACACATGTATATCAAAACTAAAGTGTTTATATTTCAAGCACGTGAACAAGTATTATTCTACTAGTTTGGATCCATTGCAACGCACGGGCCAGCACATTGGTAGTAGTAGTGTCCATCTCTATCTCTATAGGCCTTCCCTCGTTCATCCTTTTATCTCACAAGATAAACTACTCATACAAAAGCATCTTGATGTTCCGTGGAATGCACGAGGATGTTTCCTTGGGGGTCTTTCCAGCGCGGCGTGGCCGTAGTTGCAAGTTGACGCCCCTTGAGATGCCGACGTTGAGGGGCACTCAGATTTCCTTCGATGAGCAGGTAAGATGAGTTTGATCACGTAGTAAATGCATTCTAAAGACTACTTCCGTGTCCATTTCCTAATTCTCCCCCTGCCCACTGTTCCACAGGCTAGGCTCGGTGCGAGTGGAGATTGGCTTGCATATGTACAGTAGGGTACCAACATCAATTTGCACAACATTTACAATGGTGACACCGTTCCCGTTGAACCTTTGTCCAATATTGGCATCATCCATGCAACGGGCCACCGCATGAATTGGTACGATGGAACCACGGTGAGATTGAATAAAAGATAGCATGAACCTTGCACATGGCGGTCAAAGGCGGACCATGCTGTCTGCGGCCGATTTGTTGCCGTACGAGTAGGAAGACGTTGTGCTCCTTTCTAACCGCATCTTCGCGGTGACAAACCGGGGGACTTATTTTGTATGGGACACATCCTACGATATACTCCCTCTCTCCCAGTTTATTTGTTTTATATCTTTTCGTTTTATAAGTTGCAAATACAAATTTAGAGCTCCCCATCACATGTTGAGATTACAATGTCCATTAAATCGTTGCGTGCATGTATAGTAAAGAAACAAATCTCGAGTATGGCACGAGTTCGTGCTGCGGGAGCACCATAAGTCGTGGCGCAGGAGTTACATTTCCCTCTCAGGGCCGTCGAGACTGAGCTTCAACGCCTAACTACACCTACATTTGAGTCAATAACATGTGGACCCGATAGGTGACTGGTCCACATGTAATGCTCCCGAAGGCAGAGGGGTAGTGGGGCCAAGAGGGGTGAGCCGCAGGTCGGGGGACGTGTGGTTTCGTGGGTTCGAGCGGCGTCGTGGGAATCGCGGGTGGATGTGGTAGAAACTTGATGCTCGCCGCATTTTAGGTGGCCCACTTGTCATGCACACAAAGGCAGAGGGGCGGTGCGGCCGAGAGGGGTGAGGCGCACGTCGGGGGGTGTGGTGTCGTGGTTTGGACAGGCGTCATGGTAATCGCGAGATAAAACATGATGGTCGCCGTAGTTGAACTTCCATGGACAAGTTGTCATGTCTACGGACACGTGCACTGCATACCGATCATTGGAAGGAGTAGCAGAGAAAGCTATATATGCGGATAAATAGTTCCTTATAGTCAAGCGAACCCATGCTACTACTCTATTCCAAAGACATGCACACCATCGAAATAGTCCATCTATATCAATATACACCGAGAGGGAATAATTTTTTTTACAAGAGAGGAAATAGTTCATCCATCCATAATGCCCTCCTGCTGGTGCAGCATTTTCTTCTTCTTCTTCTTCTTCTTCTTCTTCTTCTTCTTCTTCTTCTTCTTCTTCTTCTTCTCATTCTCTGTGGGAGACGGCTTCGCAACAAGCTCTTTCGACCTTGCAGCTATGTCGAAACTCACATGGGCATCGAGGGCAGCATATTTTATCCGCTCGTATGTCAAGGGATAATTCTCCCATCCAGACGATCTTAATTCCACCGTCTCGTGACGCTTCTGAAGATTTGTACCGAGCAAAAAAATTTCTACGTCAAATAGGGATGGTGTCTGTTTAGCACAATCTTCTACAAGAATTTTGATTCTGGTTTGTAGGCCAGCGATGCTTTTCCAATCAAGGTTGTACGGCTCCAGCTTCTGTTTGTCCCCTTCGATGGCTGCCCCACAGAAGTATACGTCCTCCCGAGACAAGAAATCGTGAAGCTCACCTGGTATGGAGGGCGAGTGTATGATGTGGTACACCAAAACATCATCTTCGAGGCACAGCTGAAGGACGGCGGCGCGTTGGATCTTCCCAGGGGCACGCTCGGTGTACTCTGCGTCGAGACGGATGACACTCATTGTCGGTGTCAAAACTGGCGGATCTCTGGTAGGGGGTCCCGAACAGTGCGTCTAGGCGGATGGTAACAGGAGACGAGGGACACAATGTTTTTACCCAGGTTCGGGCCCTCTTGATGGAGGTAAAACCCTACGTCCTGCTTGATTAATATTGATGATGTGGGTTACAAGAGTAGATCTACCACGAGATCAAGGAGGCTAAACCCTAGAAGCTAGCCTATGATATGATTGTTGTTCGTCCTATGGACTACAGCCATCCGGTTTATATAGACACCGGAGAGGGCTAGGGTTACACAAAGTCGGTTACAAAGGTAGGAGATCTACATATCCGTATCGCCAAGCTTGCCTTCCACGCCAAGGAAAGTCCCATCCGGACACGGGACGAAGTCTTCAATCTTCTATCTTCATAGTCTTGGAGTCCGACCGATGATGATAGTTCGGCTATCCGGACACCCCCTAGTCCGGGACTCCCTTAGTAGCCCCCGAACCGGGCTTCAGCGACGACGAGTCCGGCGCGTATATTGTCTTCGGCGTTGTAAGGCGGGTTCTCCTTCAAACTTCATGTTCCCATCGAATAGTGTCCGGCTTCCTTATAAATGTTGCGCTCCTTGGCTTCTACGCCCAATAATGGCCCTCTTCCACGTGTCGTACGAATGCGAAAGGCTGGGGTATTTTTACATTTTACCCCCTAACCGTGCGAACGAGTCGCCTATAATAGAGGCGAGGATCTAGATCCAGCTTACACCATCCTCCATCCGCAAGTTCTCATCAAAGCTCCTCTGACAAAAATCCATTCCATCATGGATAGTCAACGCGGCTCCTCCTCTCGCGCTCCCAGCCCTAAGCCAGGGGATTGGGGGAGATGCTCAGTTCCACACAGCGAGCTAGTGGTGCTCCAAACCGAGGGTATCTTCCCCCAGCTTTCATGGTTCCGGTTCGAACCGGACTAGCCACCTACAAGGGTGGAAAGCAGGCGGAGAGCGTCCCCAACCCCTCCAAAGGGGAGCGGATATGCTTTGTCCCCTACCTAATAAGGGGACTCGGATTTCCCATACATCCGTTTCTCCGGGGGCTCCTAGAGTTCTACGGACTCCAGCTTCACCACCTCACGCCTGCCTCCATTTTGCACATCGCGGGATTCGTAGCTCTTTGCGAGCTGTTCTTGGGCGTCGAGCCCCATTTTGCACTGTGGAAGAGATTGTTTTGCCTCGTACCCCGTTCTCATGAGGGGTCGATATATCAAGTCGGCGGAGCCGAAATATGGCGCATCGCCGGGACCGGATATCTATCCGGCACCCCGAAGAAGGCGTCCGAAGACTGGCCTTCGGAATGGTTCTACATGGAGGACGCCCCTCTGCCGGATCCAGTTCGGATCGGCCTCCTGGAGTTCAGAAATGCTCCCTTGAAGAAACGCCTGAGTTGGCGCCCGCGGAGCCCTCAACGAGAAGATGATAGGAGCATCCATTATCTGATGGGTCGGATTAGATTACTGGCCCACTCCGGATTGACCGTGATTGGAGTCATGGCCACGTGCATTATGCGAGGGGTGCAGCCACTCCAATATAGGGGCCACCCTATGTGGGATTTCAACGGGGAAGATGACGCCACCCGTCATGGCCGCAAAGGGCCAGGCTCGGCAGCCGATCTGGCAAAGATCCTGTCCGGCTTGTACAAGGGAGAGGAGGAGGACTTCCTCCGCACGAATCCGCTGAATGGATTCTCCATGAACAACCCTCGGAGCTGGGTAAGAGGTCGCATGCATATCTGATCCGTGCCTTTAAAGGCAATGGTCTTATTGTATGATTTTGACACAGGAACTGTGTCGGGATGTGGACGGCATAAAAAGCCCAGCTCCACAACCGGAGGATCCAGAAAGGTCCCTTGATCCGGCCTCCGAAGAGGATCCGGACTTAGCGGTGGAACTGATCGACGGGGTGTTCCACCAGCTCAGCATAGACAATGCTTTAGTCGCCATTACGGCTGACTACCCCGGTTTATTTCCGGCCTCCCAGGTGACTACGACCGAGGTCTTGACACCATCATTTGATCCGTGCTCAATTCTGACCATCCCATACTGATGGTGCATCACAGGAGGTGCCTTTAAGGCGGGAAGCCGAACCCGCGGTGGCCGACCAGCAAGGGTCAGTTCGGCCCGGCAGGCGGAAGAGGAGTGCGACGCGAACTGAAATGTCACCGCAACGGTACGGAGCACCACTATTTTTAAGGGAAGGATTCCCAGGAGATATATTAATGCTCATAACTTTTCCAGAAAGAGCGCTCGCCGGACAGTGTCCGGAGAGGTTGCCAATCAAGCCTCTGCCAGCCATGCTCCAACGCATGGCCCGGGAGGGGAGGCGAATACAAGGCACAAGTCGGACGCTCCTCCGACGGAGGATGCTGACAGGCTGTCCGCCACCCGGTCTGAGGTGGAGAGCGCCATGAATCACAGGCGTCGCCGGACAGTTCTTCGTGACGCGTGTTTCTCCCCGGAGGCGTTAAATGCCTTTGATGCGGGAAACGCACACCTCCGTGCCGCTCAAGATGGGTTAACCAGAGCCACGGAGCAGTATGTGAAAGACATACGTGTAAGTAATTTTAATAGTTATATATGCCAGTATCCCCCGAGACTTAAAATAGTTAAAATAACTGATTTAAGGATCAATTTCTATGCAGGATCTTACGGTGAACAATACCCATCTGTCCCAGGAGCTCCAAGAGTGCAAGGCCCAACTTGAGGCCGCACTGGCGCTACAGGGGGAGCCACAGAGACCCCCGCTGGTAAGGCGTACTTTGAAAAGATAATTAATTAACAAAGTGCGGCGTGAATCTGATAATAATATTGCAGAGGGCGCCGGACTAGATCCGGACAAGCAATAGCTACTGCGTCAGCTAAAGGCCGGCGAGAGGGTGCTTATGAAGGTGCAGCAGGAGAGAAACAAGCTCCAAGACGCCCACACCCAGCTAGGAGAAGAGGTGAAAGGTGTTCGAGCCCAGCTGTCTGGCTCCTTGAAGGAGAATCAGCGGCTTCGACGCGGCATTTATAGTAAGTGCTTGAGCAAATTCCTTTGAAAAGAAGAATTCGGCGAGGAAGTCGATTGACAGAAATATGTCTTTAGGTGTGCTCACAGGTCGCCCTGCGGAGGAAATGCCTGGGTCAACAGGTGACCAACTTCCTGAGCTGGTGCAATTGTTCGAACGTGTTCGGCAGGCGATGAGTGGCGTCGTTCAGGCTTTATGGCCATCCGTCTCCCTACCCGAGGGCCTTGGTGAGCTTGCTGAGAAGCTTCAGGGAGCACGGCGACGCCTCCGTTTGTGGAAGATATCGGCCTGCCGTCAGGGCGCCAGGGAGGCCTGGGCCATGGTGAAGACGCGCTACCCGAAGGCTGACCCAAACCACATGGCCGAGGTCGGACCTGCGGGGCCTGATGGGAAGGAGATCCCTGTGAGCTTGATGTACGGCCAAGTAGAACTGGCCGCGAAATATTCCCAACAGGACTGTAAATTAGACAGCCTGTTAGATGGGATTGAGGAGGAGTACAATCAGTCGGTTTGACGATGTAATTTGAAATGACATGTAAGATGCCTTCTAGCCGGATTGTAGATCGTTTGTCTTTGCGGACCGTTTCGCTTCAACCTCGGGACCCAACAGTCCGGAGTGTGTCCGAATACCCCTACGGTTATAAAAGAACCGGGGCATGCATGGAGACAAGGCGTCGGGGTCATAATTGCTTTATCAGACAAGTGCCCAACTAGTTATGTTATATTACATGGTTAGTAAGAAACATCTTCCAGGGAGAATAGTTCCGTTAAGGGTTCCTTTCCCTGGGAGGCATGCCCTAAGGTGCAATGCCGGACTGCGAAAATAGCAGAAAAAGCATCTGGGGGCAGATAAATAAGTAAGTAATAAATCATCTTTCAAGTCACCGACCGAATATTCTCTTAAGAACGCTAGCTTTCGGCTTCACCCAGTCTGAGGTACACATCCGGCTGACCCGGCAGTAACAATCGCAGAGGTGCTCCCTTTACCTCCTAGCCGAACAATCGGGAACGTAGGGGTAAGCACAGGAGCCAGGCAACCCAGCTTGGCCAAAACTTAAGTCATATCGATGCATATAATGGTGAATAAAAGGTACATGCGGAAGTATGACACATGTATTGGGCGTGAAGCCCATATTAATAAGCTTCTGGTAAAGAAGCCCCCAGGTATAATGAGTGCTAGGAGCACATCAAGTGTGTGCGAACAAAGCGCAAATCAGCCTATAAAAGGTATTGAAAAAAAAGTGGGAAGAAGGAGGGGGACAAGAGACAGTAAAAAATATAAAAAGGTGGACGGGGGAGTGAGACGAACTCTGAGTCCGGTGTTTAGGCGTAGAATCTTCGGAGACGGGCTGCGTTCCATGGGTTCGGCTCGAGTCGGTTGTCAGATGCTTTACGTAGACGGTATGCTCCGCCGGTCAGGACTTGGTCGATGATGAAGGGACCTTCCCACTTGGGCTTAAGTTTGTCCTTTTTCTTGTCCGGCAGGCGTAGAACGAGTTCGCCGACATTGTAAGTTTTGGCCCGTACTTCTCTGCTTTGATATCTTCGAGCCTGCTGCTGATAAAATGCGGAACGAGCCTTTGCCACGTCCCGCTCCTCCTCTAAGGCGTCCAAACTGTCCTGCCGATCCAACTCGGCTTCTCTTTCTTCGTACATGCGCACACGAGGTGAGTCATGAATTATATCGCAGGGCAGAACTGCCTCTGCGCCGTATACCATGAAAAATGGTGTGAATCCAGTAGTTCGGTTTGGCGTGGTCCGCAGTCCCCAGAGTACGGAGTCGAGCTCCTCTACCCAGTGCGTGTTAGATTCCTTGAGGGACCGCACTAGTCTGGGTTTGATGCCGCTCATGATTAGACCATTTGCTCGCTCGACTTGACCGTTAGTTTGGGGGTGATAGACTGAAGCGTAATCGAGCTTGATGCCCATGTTTTTGCACCAGAGTTTAACCTCGTCGGCCGTGAAGTTCGTGCCGTTATCAGTGATGATGCTGTGGGGGACGCCAAAACGGTGTACTACCCCGGATATGAAGTCTATCACCGGTCCGGATTCTGCCGTTTTAACCGGCTTGGCCTCAATCCATTTGGTGAATTTGTCCACCATGACCAATAAGTATTTGTGCTTGTGGGTTCCCCCTTTAAGGGGTCCAACCATGTCAAGCCCCCAGACCGCGAACGGCCAGGTAATGGGTATAGTTTTGAGGGCGGTGGGTGGCATGTGGCTCTGATTAGCAAAGAGCTGGCAACCGACGCATCGTTGGACTAAGTCCTGAGCATCTGCCCGGGCTGTCGGCCAATAAAATCCTGTACGGAAGGCCTTGCCTACAAGGGCCCGGGCTGCAGCGTGGTGCCCGCCGAGTCCGGCGTGAATTTCAGCCAGGAGATTCCGCCCCTCCTCTTCGGAGATACACCTTTGAAGGACTCCGGTTGTGCTTTTCTTATAAAGTTCTCCCTCATGGACCTTGTAGGCTTTAGATCGCCGAACTATGCAGCGGGCCTCATTTTGGTCTTCGGGAAGTTCCTGCCGAATTAAGTAGGCTAGGAATGGTTCTGTCCACGGGGCAATTACTGCCATTATTTCGTGAGCTGAAGGTGTTATTTCAATGGCTGAGCCGCCGATTGTGTCAGAATGGTCTGAGTTAGGTGATGCAGCTGGCTCCGGATTGTTATTTCCGGACTCCTCTTCCCATAACACGGATGGCTTAAAGAGCCGTTCCAGGAAGATGTTTGGAGGGACGGCGTCTCGTTTCGCGCCGATGCGCGCTAACACGTCTGCTGCCTGGTTATTATCCCGGGCTACATGGTGGAATTCGAGTCCTTCGAACCGAGCTGACATTTTTAGGACGGCGTTGCGGTAAGCTGCCATTTTTGGATCTTTGGCGTCAAAGTCTCCATTTACTTGGGATATTGCGAGGTTTGAATCCCCGCGCACCTCTAGGCGTTGAATGCCCATGGAGATTGCCATCCGGAGGCCATGCAGAAGGGCCTCGTATTCGGCTGCGTTGTTGGAGTCCATGTACATTATTTGAAGTACGTATTGGATTGTGTCTCCAGTTGGGGACGTCAGGACGACGCCAGCCCCCAAGCCAGCCAACATTTTGGATCCGTCGAAATGCATGATCCAATTGGAGTATGCGCCGTACTCTTTAGGGAGTTCGGCTTCGGTCCATTCGGCGACGAAGTCAGCCAGAACCTGCGACTTTATAGCTCGCCGTGGTTTATAGGTTATGTCAAATGGTAAGAGCTCAATAGCCCATTTTGCAATCCTGCCCGTTGCGTCGCGATTGTTTATAATATCGTTGAGAGGTACTTCGGAGGCCACCGTTATGGAACACTCTTGAAAGTAGTGTCGCAGCTTCCGGGATGCCATGAACACCGCATACGCTATCTTTTGATAATGTGGGTACCGGGACTTGCATGGAGTTAGAACAGTGGATACGTAGTACACTGGTTTTTGAAGAGGGAATCTGTGCCCTTCTGTCTCTCGCTCGACGACGAGTACCGCGCTGACAACTTGATGTGTTGCTGCGATATATAATAACATAGGTTCGCCCAGGTTGGGCGCGGCCAGGACCGGATTTGTTGCCAGTATGGCCTTTATTTCTTCGAGTCCGGCTGTGGCAGCATCCGTCCATTCGAAATGTTCGGTGCGCCGGAGGAGGCGGTAGAGGGGCAGAGCCTTTTCTCCCAAACGGGAGATGAAGCGACTTAAGGCCGCTACGCATCCGGTTAGTTTTTGTATTTGCTTGAGGTCCTTTGGAATATCCAATTGTGACAGAGCTCGGATTTTGGCCGGGTTTGCTTCAATTCCTCTACCGGATACGATGAAGCCCAAGAGCTTTCCGGCTGGTACGCCGAAGACGCATTTTTCCGGATTGAGCTTAATGTCATATGCTCGGAGGTTGTCGAATGTCACCCTCAAGTCTTCTACTAGAGTTTCGACGTGTTTGGTCTTGACGACCACATCGTCTACGTATGCCTCTACTGTTTTGCCTATCTGGGTAGCCAGACATGTTTGAATCATGCGCTGATATGTTGCGCCGGCGTTTTTGAGTCCGAAGGGCATTGTGTTGAAGCAGAATGGCCCATATGGAGTAATGAATGCCGTTGCGGCCTGGTCTTTCTCCGCCATCTTGATTTGATGGTATCCGGAGTATGCGTCGAGGAAGCACAATGAATCGTGCCCTGCGGTAGCATCGATGATTTGGTCGATGCGAGGGAGGGGGAAAGGGTCCTTTGGACAGGCCTTGTTAAGGTCTTTAAAATCGACGCAGAGGCGCCAGGATTTGTCCTTTTTTGGTACCATTACTAGATTGGCTAGCCAGTCCGGATGTTTTATATCTCTGATGAATCCGGCTTCTAAGAGTTTGGCTAGCTCCTCTCCCATTGCCTGTCTTTTGGGTTCGGAAAATCGCCGAAGAGCTTGTTTGACCGGCTTGAATCCTTTTAGGATGTTTAGGCTGTGCTCTGCCAGCCTGCGTGGGATTCCTGGCATGTCTGAAGGGTGCCAGGCAAAAATGTCCCAATTTTCCCGAAGGAATTCTCGTAGTGCGGCTTCGACATCAGGACTTAATTGTGCCCCAATGGAGGCCGTCTTTGTGGGGTCCGTTGGATGGACCTGAAATTTGACTATTTCGTCTGCTGGTTTAAAAGAGGTGGACTTGGACCTCTTATCGAGTATCACATCGTCCCTATCCACCGTGGAGCGCAGCGTAGTTAGTTCCTCTGCCGCTAGGGCTTCGGACAATGCCTCTAGGGCCAGTGCGGCTGTCTTATTTTCAGCGCGGAGTGCTGTATCTGGATCACTGGCAAGAGTGATTATCCCATTGGGTCCGGGCATTTTGAGCTTCATGTACCCGTAGTGGGGTATAGCTTGGAAGATTGTGAATGCCTCTCGCCCTAACAAAGCGTGATATCCGCTGCCGAATGGGGCCACTTGGAACGTGACCTCCTCGGACCTGTAATTGTCCGGTGAGCCGAACACTACATCTAGTGTGATTTTTCCTGTGCAGCGTACTTCTCGACTAGGGATTATCCCTCTGAAGGTTGTGCTGCTTCGCTCGATGCGGCTCCAGTCAATATCCATTTTTTGAAGGGTTTCCTCGTAGATGAGGTTTAATCCGCTGCCGCCATCCATGAGTACCTTGGTAAGGCGAAAGCCGTCCACTATCGGACTGAGGACCAATGCGGCTGGTGCTCTAGCTGTTCGGAATTTAGGTTCGTCGCTGGCGTTGAAGGTGATAGCCGTGTCACTCCATGGATTTGCTGTTGCTACTTGGTAGACTTCGGCGAGGCCGCGGATTGTTCGTTTTCGCATGTTATTTGATGCGAAAGTCTCGAAGACTGTTAATACCGTACCGGTACTGCTGGGCTGTTTGCCCGGGGCTAAAAAGCCTTCGCCACTTTTGGCCACCTGCCGTAGTATCCAACATGCTCGAAGGCTGTGTGTTGGAGTGGCGCCCTCCGTACTGTGGATTTTGCAGGGTCCGTTGAGCCAGCCCTCCAGTACGGTTCCATGCCCTTTAGGGGTTTTTTGCTTTTTGGTTTTTAACCCAGGTGCTTGAGTATGGCGCACCCTTTTACTTCGGACTAGGGTTGTAGTCAAGGCCGGACTGTCCCAAAACCTAGTTTAGGTGTTCCTGGCACTCTCCACCGCACAGTATTTTTGTACGATGGTCGCTAGGTCGACGAAGCGTGTAACTTCGCGACGACTTATGGCGTTCATGATTCCCTTGTCCGTGCAATTGTTGCAGAAAATTGAAATCGCGCTTTCTTCGCAGCAGTCCTTTATCCTGTTCATAACCAGGAGGAATCTGGCCCAGTAATGATGTACTGTTTCATCGGGCTCTTGCCGTATTCGAGAGAGATCGCTTATGTTTGGGTGGGCGGGTGGAATCAAGTTCGGAACCCCGCCCGATCTGAGGCTCAAAGGCCAAGAAGTTTCCGGATTTGGAAGCTTGACTTGCTGGATGCTTTCCAACGAATCTAGTCCGATGCCTGACTCTAAGTTCAGTATTTGATTAGCGTCCGTCCCTCCGCGGGAATCCGGCTTGGAGGGATCGGGAATCCGGACATAGTTGGTTTTCAACGTAGAAGAAGGGTTGCCGCATTGTTCCTCTACCACGACAACGTGGTGGGTAGCCTGAGGAGAGTTAATCTCTCTCAGATCGGTTTTAAGCCCAATCTGATCGTAGTCTGTAGCGACTCCCAGGGCGGCGATGCGATCCAAGAGCTCGTTTACAGAGGAGAGCTCAATCGGATCTAACTGCTCGGCGAATTCCGAGCTGACGTGAAGATCGCTTTTGATGACCTGAGAGGTCATCGTCGGAGCGGTGGCCGAACAGGCGGTCATAAGAAAACCACCTAGCCGGACAGTTTGGCCGGCGGCCAAAGCTCTCTTGACGACGGTGCCGTCTTTAAAGACGGGAAAAGGCATCCTTCCTGATCGCGACGGCACAGAGGAACTCTCAATGAAAGCACCAATGTCGGTGTCAAAACCGGCGGATCTCGGGTAGGGGGTCCCGAACTATGCGTCTAGGCGGATGGTAACAGGAGACGAGGGACACGATGTTTTTACCCAGGTTCGGGCCCTCTTGATGGAGGTAAAACCCTACGTCCTGCTTGATTAATATTGATGATGTGGGTTACAAGAGTAGATCTACCACGAGATCAAGGAGGCTAAACCCTAGAAGCTAGCCTATGGTATGATTGTTGTTCGTCCTATGGACTACAGCCATCCGGTTTATATAGACACCGGAGAGGGCTAGGGTTACACAAATTCGGTTACAAAGGTAGGAGATCTACATATCTGTATCGCCAAGCTTGCCTTCCACGCCAAGGAAAGTCCCATCCGGACACGGGACGAAGTCTTCAATCTTCTATCTTCATAGTCTTGGAGTTCGGCCGATGATGATAGTTCGGCTATCCGAACACCCCCTAGTCCGGGACTCCCTCACTCGTCTCTACCTTTTCGAGGGAGTTGGATACATTGTTGATCCACTGCCGAACAACCCTTGGGTTGATGGTGACAGTGGCAACTATGCGCATCGAGCCTTCGACGAGGACATGTTGGACGCTAAAAACCTGCATCTCGATCTCTTTCGCCATTTGGAACCGCTGGAACGGAGGGCTATGGTTTGGAGAATTAGGATTAGATGGCTAGTCTAACTGAAGTAGTAGATGATTATTTAAAGAGGTTAAAACAATGTGAACGCAGTGGGGTTTGGATGCAAATGAAGATGAAGGGGAGGTGAAGAAGCCGAGGCGAATCGGTTCCCGATGGAGAAGTAAATGGGAGAAGTGGCGTGCAGGCAGTTTATTAGACGGCTAGGTAGACTAAACGAAATGGCTATGCGGGTAGACTGAGGAGTCGTACCTATTCGTGTACGTGCCCATCCTTCCTGATAGGTGGGACCTATGCAAACAGATAAAAAAATGTGTCGTAGCTTTTTTTTGAGAGCGTGAGTGGGAGACACAAACATTCTCTGGTTAAGGAATACTCCCTTCGTTTAGGTGAGTATAAGTCACCTTATGAAAATCAGGTTTTCCCAAAACCTTTAGGCATGGAGCATTAACTTCCTGCTCGATCCCTTCCCAGCCTCGTTAGCCAGCGTTCTCTTCCTCTGCTGCCGCGTTCTACCTTTCCATTTTTCCTCTTCTCATGTGTGGAACGATCTGCATGCCGTCCTTGATGCACCAGAACAACCACTGCATGCATCGCGGCAGGGCGTTGATTGGGCATGCATGAGAATTTGGTTCTGCTTGCAATATGGATGATACCTGAACGATGAAGTGAACAGGCATGCTAGCATGGGAGGCCTATTTCCGCTATACAATACTTGAGTACTCATGTTCCTAGTAGTAGTAGTAGTAGTAGTGCAACTGTGGTACACTTGATGGTCAAAATACTATTCATCCGGTCCTCACAGTGAAGGGACAACACCCTACGCCTGACACTAGTCCAGGCGAGGCGGCGTGTTCGGGTTACCAAAGTCAGCCTCACCCTGTGCAATGTGCAGTCTGTCACCGCCGATGTACAGCTCATTGGCGCCTCGCCTCGTCTCCCTCTCCGCTCCCATAGCACCACTCCATCTCCATCTCCTTCTCCGTCTCCGTCTCCGCCTCCATCTCACTGTGGCCCCATGTACCGTCGCCTCACTCGCCTCCCCTAGTACCACTATTCCCTCGCTAGCCGCTCCAGCACCGACATCCTTCTCCCCCGTATATCAAGCCCCCTTCCAAACTCCACCATGGCCGAACGCGAACCGCGCAACATCCATATGAGCCGTGATTGGAGCAATCTCCCCAGTGACATCCTCGACCTCTGTTGTTCGTGTATGGATATGTTGACCGCCCTGCGGCTGGCTGCATGCTCGAGGGACATGCACACGGCCATCGTCGAAGCGAGGCCTAAGCTTTTCAAGACACCCTACTTGTTGTTATCTGGTCTTGCGAGATTGGCTCACCATGATACGGAGGCGTGCATGATGCCCCTCGACTTCAATCCGATCTCCATTAGCCGAAACGTCTTTGCAGGTATGTAGTGTGTCGTCGTACATCATTTCCCTCGACATCGATCCGATCACCATCGCCCGAAACTTCTTGGTAGGTATGTACTGGGTCGGCATGAACTCCCACTGGATGGCTGCCTTCAGAGAAGACGGTAAAAACTTGGTGCTCGTGAACTTCCAGACCTCCCATGAGATTATCCTTCCTCCGTTGGATTATATAGAGTATTACCATCGCAGTCCAAGTCATCTAGATTACTACGTCAGTTGGACGGACCTTGTTTTGCAGAAGATTGTAATATGCCAAGTACCCACACGACATGCGAATTACGCAGACTTCAAGCTAATTGCCTTGTTCGACCGCGGACTCGCCTATCTTTACGCCGGTGCCTTTTTTAGCTGGAGACAACTCGGCTCGCAGTGGATCATCGTCAAAGCTGATGCACACTTCTGTGATGCTATTGAACACAATGGCATCATCTACGCGATCGACAAAGCAGATGGCACCACGTATTGCTGGGACGGCGCGTGTAAGTTGTTTCCATCTCATGTTAATGATGACACCATGACACTGTTTGAACTTTTTGTGATGATTGGCATATCCCTGTTTGAGCAGAATTTGAGTAGAACTATGGCAATATATTAGAGACGCCGTAAATCAGCTATATTTGGAATGAGTTAATTCATGCGATTGTGACCATGTCATTACAGCCAATTTGTACCCTGAATAATCGAACGGTTAGGAATATATGGATATTATCCTTATTTTACAGTAATCTATATACTACTACTAATTATGAGTGTGTATCAATGGCCATGTTAGTTTCCTCATTTTCATGATGTAGAAACATGCACCACACTGTTGGTTTCATCTAACCATACATTAGGGAAGTAAATGTGCATATGGAGAACTCTATATTTGGAAGTAGTGAAATCCTGCAATGCTTACCATGTGTACATACCTATATTCGCCCTTTAGCAATCAATGGCTAGAATAATATCCTCACAAAAATTTTGCCCACAGAACACGAGTATATAACAATGCATGTTCTGTTAGTTACCTTGAAGAATTTGTTTGTGAGGACAGAACATGATTACATAACATGCATGACATGGTAGTTTCCTGTGAAGAATCGATTGCGAGATAACATGAGTATAACCATGCATGGCACTTCTATATTTTCGAACCCAGTATACATTTCCCTGTATTTTCCTCCCAGTTCCAACAGGGACATATCAATGTTGTTTCTTGCATTATCCTACTCATACGTTGAACAATGTTGATCTTACATTAACAATGCATGTCCTTTTTGATATGATGCAGTGTCCCTACAGTTACATCCCTTTGTAATTACACCACCTTTGCCAAAAACAGGGAAGCACAACTGGTTCCTCGCTCGATCAGACGACGACAAAAGACTGATGATCATTCGGACACATGAGCCGGATAAGTTATATTGCAAAAACCCCACTGTATACAAGCACCGTGTAATACATGAGTATCTGGACAGTGGCTGTTACGTCTATGAGCAGGATACCAGCTTGTTGGGGCCTTTAGGATTTTTTAGTTGGAGGCGGGTAAACAGCGTTAGCTCACACTCTCTGTTTCTCGGACTCAATTATTTGATTAACCAGGAGATCACCGTTGGCAAGGACCTTGATGGCAGAGAGGCTCTATTTTCTATGGAAAACTGTGTCTACACGGCGAGCCCTAGGAGTTCGGGAGCAAACTCCCCTGATTGTCAACGATACAGCCTGCAGCCAAAAGAAGGTGAGAATGACAAAGGCATCCGGATTAACTTTGATCCTTGGATGTCTCAATTACGACAGGCAGTGATGTGGTTCAAGCCTTCAGGTTGATAGGTAACTGGGTTGTTGCATCGAAAGGGTGGAGTACTAGTGTCTCCAGATCAATGGTCGCTGAAGCGGAGCTGCAAATTATGATGGTGTTGGATCATCTCTTTGAATGACTTTGTTGTCTTTGCTGCTGGTTCTGGATGGGTAGTTATTTCTTTTATTATGCATATTCCTTGTCATTTGGTCATCCTCATCTATGTCACTCTTTCTATGTAATAGTTGCTTCTGTTTAGAATGTCATTCTCGTCTGGATCACGAGAGTCTGAGCGCTGCAAATGGGTACGTTTTGGTGGTGTAGCAAGACTTCTTATGAACTATCATGTCTTGTTGTTTATGTCACTAGTAGTCACTAGTCAGTGTCTGAATGTTGTATATATCGTTGTTTCGAACTGTTTATTGTCTCGAACTACTGGTGGGCTAAATGAGGGCATCACCATTCTCCAGTGTTCAGAGTATATCTCCTTTTTTCAAGTTATATAATTTTAGCTCACTGCCTTTTCGATGATGTACACTTGCTTGGGCCAGTGAGGTGTCGTTGAATATGGGCCGAGTAGTAACGCAATGCCAAACAGGTCAATTATGACTCTCGGGCCGGGCTCTCAAAAGATCCTGAAAAAAAAGGCCAGGCTCTCCAAAAAATAAAGAATAAGGACTCTTAGGCCGACATGTGGGCGCCACCGGTGTTTTTGTGCGCTTGCGTGCCGAGAGCATATTGGCGCGTGCTCGAAATTCATGCTACCTTTTCATCCCCTGTCTCCCGCCCCTCCCCCACCTCTGGAATCTCGATTCCTACTCCAGTTCCCCCAAATCCCCCTCCTATACACCCTGTACTCAAGCGCACTATCATGTCGCCGGTCAACGCGGATCTCCGAGCCAGAGATCCTGAGGTCCGTCGTGCCTTCGGTCACTGCATGCTGTCGCTCAACAGTGGCATGGCGGCGCTTGACGACCAGTTTGCCAGCAAAGTGCTGATGGTAAACATCAATGGCGACCGGCCTCCCGTCTCGCCGGACGACCTTGTAAAAGCTCTTGTCATTGCGCACGTCATCCAAAAAAGTGACTTGCTCGTCGAAGTCTGTCCACCACCGGCTGATTTCTTTGTCAGGTTCTGGACAACTTTCGACTGCAGTCGTGTGTTCGAATCTTCCCGACGTTTGTTCTGCGATGGCGCGCTGGTGAGGTTTGATCTGTGGCACCCAGGATGGGGCTCGGTGCCCTATGAGCTTGAGTTTTTAACAAAGCTTACCTTCCACGGCATGCCTCGACGTGCTTGGAACAGCGAGTCCATGAACGAGCTTATCAACGACCTTGGAGGTGAGCTTGTAAGTATGTTTGTTCCTCTAGACAGCTGGGCTCTGACTGTTATGGCATGGATGAAGAAGCCGTCCAGCATACCGAAGGTGATTGGTGTTGAGATACCGGTGCAGGAACCAGGGTTGTATTATTCATCGCCACCAAGGCCGCTGCGGACCACGTTAGGGATGTACCTGTATCGAGTGTTCGTGCATGTCGAAGAAGTGGTCAATCCATCAATCGAAGTCCTGCCGCCGCCGCTGGTGCCAGGGTCCATCGGCGACGTCCATTACAGGAGTCAACGTCAGACTTTCCCTGTGTTGCTCGAAACGATGGATGGCACAGGGCCTACTCCATCATGCGGCGGAGGCCACTGCTTCTTTGGGAGAATAGGCAGGGCTGGCTGCCTAGATGTGCTCTAATTTGAGGTAACAACTGAATCTTGTCAGATAGTAATAGTTAAATCCGAGCTATGGGTCTGAAGCACTGATATGCCAGTACATTTGATTGTGACCTGTTCTAATTTTGTACCTGAACTTTTTTTAGAAAGGGTTGTACGTCAACTTAATGTGCTAGCAGAACTTATTGTGTTGTCTGTCTGTTTTCTTTGCACAACATTCAAGATATTTCTCCGTCATTTATAAAGATGATGAACCATTACGTACGACTTTGTTGGTTTCAACATAGCCCTTCCCGTAGCGATCTACTGCTTCCATCCTGATTGTGCCGCCTGCATGAAATTTTTGTATGCAAGTTCAGTGTGCTATGATGTTCTATATGATTGTGTCAACTATATAAGTTTTTACTGAGCATCAACAATGCATATGGCTGAAAGATGTATTTATGAGCATCGACCGATGGGTCTCTCTATCTCTCTCTCTCTCTCTCTCTCTCTCTCTCTCTCTCACACACACACACACACACACACACACACACACGCACACACGCGCACACGCACAAGTGGGACCCATTGAATTATTTATTTGCTCGTGACAGCTTTTAATTAGGTTCCACTGTAATCTAACTCTTTTTCTTAAGTTATTAATTGAGCTCAGTGACTTCAAAAATTTGTATAGAAGCCTTGTTTGGGCATTTCCGGCATCGCTGAATGTGGGCTGAGTAACCATGTTAGGTTGTATTGTACTACACAGGACTTTTTTTCAACATCAGCAATGCAACTGGGCCGACAGTTGTACACAATATCTGGGTCAACTTGTTATCTGCCCCGCTGGGCTGCAAAGTTTCCTAGGAGGTATGCATTAGGCTTAACAAGAAAATGGACTTTAAGAAATAATAAATGGGATGTAATTATAATAACTGGGCAATTACTATGCACCAAACACGTAATTAGTTTGAAAAATATATTATTTTTGGAATTTGGAAATTTTAATTTCATTACTTGTTGCGCGTGCAATATTTCGTTGATTTTAACGTGATACAACTTTATTTTGAAATTATATTTAACCTGACTAGAAATTTAGGATAAAAATATTTCGGATCCCATCAAAATGTGGGAATTTTTTTTTGAATTCTGTTTTGAGCAGTTGTTTGAAATTATTAATCGTTGTCCTAGCTAGAAGTTGGGTTGTACTTTTAACAAACTGTAAATGGGTTGTAGTAAATTCCATTAGAATTGAAAAATGGGCTATACATTCTTACAAATCATAAATGGGCTATATGTTCTCTGCCAAATCCGAGCTGTCGGCCTACTAAGTTGACGCGTACCAAGGGCTTTGTCAACTTAGTCAATATAAACGATTCTAGCTGCAGTGATCGTACGATGTCCATCCAACGGCCGTACTGCTTCTTCAACCTCTGGTCTTCTTGCTCCAGCCGCCCAAAGCAGCGCCGGTCGTGTCGCGTGCTCCTGCCTCCCGTGGCCGATTGTGATGTCGCGGAGGCCTCACCACCCCGTACTACTCCCACCGCTGGCCAGGCCATCCCTCTACTCACCCACACCCCCTGTTATTCTGCGGCGATGGCAACCTCACACCGCAGTCGAACCAGTGAACCCTCGTACTCCTCTCCGTGCGGGCTACCACTTATGCGCCTTCCTCGGCTCCGTGTCGTCCCCTTCCTAGGCCTTGCCGTCGTCCAGACCACCTCCCTGGTGCTCTCGGCGCGGCATGGTCAACGTTGTCAACGACCGACTTCCATCGGAAGAGTATTGTACATGAAGAGGCTGACAGCTGGGTCCAGGCGACCGCAAGGAAGTGCCTCCTTATTACGCGCAAAATAATTATTCCTCCACCTGACAGCAGGGACCCACCATACGGGCCACCATATTTCGCAAAAAAAAGTTTCCCCCCTGACTGCTGGGACCCACCGGACGGGCCAGCATATTTTGCAAAAAAACGTTCCCCGCGCTGTCAGCTCGGACCCACCGGAAGTGCCTCTTATTACGCACAAAAAAATGAATACTCCCCCTGCTAGCTGGGACCCACCATGGTGGGAGGCTGACTTGTGGGCCTACTAAGTTGACTGGGACGGGGGCCTTTGTCAACTTTAGTCCATATGAACGATTCTAGCTCCAGTGACCGTACGATGTCCATCCAACGGTCGTAGTGCTTCTTCAACCTCTAGTCTTTTTGCTCCAGCCGCCCAAAGCAGCGCCGGTCGTGCCGCATGCTCCTGCCTCCTGTGGCCGGCTGTGCTGCCGTGGAGGCCTCACCGCCCTACTATTCCCACCGCTGGCCAGGCCCTGCAGCAACGACAGCCTCACACCGCAGCCGAACCAGTGAACCCTCGTACACCTCTCCGCGCGGGCTTCCACTGCCATGTCTTCCCCGGCTCCCTGTCGTCCCCTTCCTAGGCCTCGCCGTCGTCCACCGCCCTGGTGCTCTTGGCGCAGCATGGTCAACATGGTCAACATGGTCAAGGAACGACTTCCATCGGACGTGGACTGTACGTGGAGAGGCTAACAGTTGGGTCCACGGCCGCAGCAAGGAAGTGCCTCCTTATTACGGGGAAAATAATTATTCCTCCACCTGACAGCTGGGACCCACCGGACGGGCCACTGTATTTCGCGAAAAAAATGTTTCCCCCTGACTGCTGGGACCCACCAGCTACATCTTCGCATGCAAGGAAGTGCGTCCGGGAAAAAACAAAATGATTCGCCCCCCCTGACCGTTGGGACCCACCAGCGACACCTTCGCACGCAAGGAAGCGCGTCCGGGCAAAAAAAATGATTGCCCCCCTGACTGCTGGGACCCACCAGCTACATCTTTGCACACAAGGAAGTGCGTCCGGGCAAAAAAAAATGATTCGCCCCCCTGACTGCTGTGACCCACCAGCTACATCTTCGCAGGGAAGGAAGTGTCTGACAGTCGGGACCCACCTGGTCGAAGCGTATGTAGCGTTGTCATTCTGGTCGCGAACGTGTACGTACATACTAGTCGATGTAGAGGCGTGCACGTGTCGTAGTAGAGGTGCACACGTGTCATAGTAGAGGCACGCACGTAGCATGTACACGTACGTACAGCGGCGAGGGTGCAAGAAAGAAAATACGTCCACGTACGTACATACGGGTAGGGTCTCGAACGCCTACTCGCGCATACATACATGGCTGGGTCGGAACGGAGAAACAGCGTCGTCGTCGTGTTCATGGGGAGCCAACCGGCTGGGTCAGAACGGAATGCGTGGTCGTGTTCATAAGAAGGGCTTGGACAGAACAGGCGATGGAAACGAGGTATGGCGTATCACACAACAGAGGAAACGGCCTTGTGTTCGACCGGCCACGTTCGAAACAGGATCCTGTTGATCGGGAGGGGCCTGGCATACCGCAAAATGGAGGAAACGGACCTCCTACGGTCGAAACGGGGGTCCTCTTGATCGGGAGGGGTGTGGCGTACCACAAAACAGAGGAAACGAACCTACGGTTGAAACGGGGGTCCTGTTGATCGGGAGGGGTGTGGCATACCGCAAAACGGAGGAAACAGACCTCCTACGGTCGAAACGGGGGTCCTGTTGATCGGGAGGGGTGTGGCGTACCACAAAACGGACGAAACGGACCTCCTACGGTTGAAACGGGGGTCCTGTTCATCGGGAGGGGTGTGGCGTACCGCAAAACGGGACTCCACGGGATATTGTTCATCTCCACCGTGGACCTCCTCTAGCCTCCACAGGCTACCGTCGACCTCCTCCAGCCACCACGGGCTCCTGTTCATCCAGCCTCCACTGCGCGCTACTCCACCGGCTACTGTTTAACCACCCCTCCACCGTCTACTGTTCATCAAGCCCTCCACCGTCTACTGTTCATCCAGCCCTCCACACCACGGGGTCTTGTTCAACCACCCCTCCATGGTCACCCCTCCACCGTCTACTGTCATCCAGCCCTCCACACCATGGGGTCCTGTTCATCCAGAGGCAACGCCACCTCTCACTGTTCATCCAACCCCCCCCCCCCCGCAACACTCACTATTCATCCAATCGATCGGCTTCAGTTAGCTGCAGTAGCGAAGGAATCGCTCCATCGGGTTCAGTTAACAGCCATCGATCGATCGCTCGGGTTCAGTTAGAGCCCAACGCCTCGCTCGGGTTTAGTTAGAGCCAACGCCTCGCACATGTATGAGAGAAATGCGCATCGCTCGGCCCCCAACCTCCCACCGTAACCGGCAACTCCCCAAAATTTTCCTCCTCCTCGCTTCTACCATGGTTTTTTCCGTCATGGACGGCCCAAAGAATGTCATGCAGCTGCGTCTCCGGCCCGCCCAGGACGAAAAGCCCATTTTTTGTCACGATTTTTTGTCATAGAAGTAGGAGCCCACCACATCTATCATGATACTGGGTTTTGTCACAATTATCGTCATAGAAGTGTCATATGTATGACAGAAAAAAAATTCGTTCGGCCCAAAATGTCACGGATGTGTCTTTTTTTTGTAGTGATATGATTCGTGTTCGGTACTTTGATAATTTGATATGTGGGTGGACCAGTACTTGGGTACTGCTCTTACTTGGACAAGCATCCCACTTATGATTAACCCCTATTGCAAGCATTCGCAACTACAAAAGAAGTATTAAGGTAAACCTAACCACAGCATTAAACATATGGATCCATATCAGCCCCTAACGAAGCAATGCATTAACTAGGGTTTAAGCTTCTGTCACTCTAGCAACCCATCATCTACTTATTACCTCCCCATGCCTTCCTCTAGGCCCAAATAATGGTGAAGTGTCATGTAGTCGACGTTCACATAACACCACTAGAGGAAAAGGCAACATACATCTCATTAAAATATCGAACAAATACCAAGTTCACATGACTACTAATAGCAAGACTTCACCCATGTCCTCAGGAACAAACGTAACTACTCGCAAAGCATATTCATGTTCATAATCAGAAAAGTAATAATATGCATAAAGGATCTGAACATGTGATCTTACACCAAGTAAACTAATTAGTATCAACTACAAGGAGTAATCAACACTACTAGCAACCCACAGGTACCAATTTGTGGTTTTGATATAAGATTGGATACAAGATATGAACTAGGGTTTTGAGAGGAGATGGTGCTGGTGAAGATGTTGATGGAGATTAACCCTCTCCCGATGAGAGGATCGTTGGTGATGACGTTGGTGATGATTTCCCCCTCCCGGAGGGAAGTGTCCCCGACAGAACAGCTCCGCCAGAGCCCTAGATTGGTTCTGCCAAGGTTCCGCCTTGTGGCAGCGGAGTTTCGTCTCGTAAGCTTGCCCATGATTTTTTCCAGGGTAAAAGCGATGATATGGCAGAAGATGGACACTAGAGGCCCACCAGGGGGCCCAGGAGATAGGGGGTGCCCTATAGGGGGGCGCCCCCCTGTCTCCTGGACAGGGTGTGGGCCCCCTGGTGTATTTCTTTCGCTCAGAAATTCTTATTAATTCCAAAAAGTTGTTTCATGGAGTTTCAGGACTTTTGGGGTTGTGCAGAATAGGTTTCCAATGTTTGCTTCTCTTCCAGCCAGAATTCCAGCTGCCGGCATTCCCCCCCTTCATGGTAAACATTGTAAAATAAGAGAGAATAGCCATAAGTAATGAGATATAACGTGTAATAACAATCCATAATGCAATAAATAATGACATAAAAGCATGATGCAAAATGGACGTATCAACTCCCCCAAGCTTAGACCTCGCTTGTCCTCAAGCGGAAGTCGAAATCGAAAAATATGTCCACATGTTTAGATATAGAGGTGTCGATAAAAATAAAAATACGGACATGAGGGCATCATGATCATTCTCATAACAGCACATAAATAGATTTCATCATATAATTTCTTATGCTCAAGTGACAATCAATTCACAATATCAAGCATGGTTCAAAAACTTCATTGAGAACTAACAAACTATAATCTCAGTCATTGAAGCAATCTCAATTTATCATAACATCAGAAAGAGTCAACAATAGGGCTTTTCAGCAAGCTCACATACTCAACTATCTCGTAGTCTTCTACAATTGCTAATACTCACGCAGTACTTGTGGTTATGGGGTTTCAGCCGGACACTGAGAAAGATAGGGGCTTATTGTGTTGCCTCCCAACGTATTCACCTTTAGGTGATGTCAACAATAATAGCCCATGCTAACGATAATCCAATTGGATATATGTATCATGATCTTTCAAACACGAGGAGCTTGCCAAAGGATAAAATGAAAAAGGGAAAGGTGAGGATCACCTTGACTCAAGTTCAAAATAAAAACATAAAGTAAGAACATAAAGTAAAGATAGGCCCTTCGCAGAGGGAAGCAGAGGTTGTCATGCGCTTTTAGGGTTGGATACACAAAATCTTAGTATGAAAGAACGTCACTTTATATTGCCACTTGTGTATGGACCTTTATTATGCAGTCTGTCGCTTTTATTACTTCCATAACAAGATCGTATAAAGATTATTTTCTCCGCACTACTAAGTCATGCATATTTAGAGGGCAATTTTTATTGCTTGCACCGATGACAACTTACTTGAAGGATCTTACTCAATCCATAGGTAGATATGGTGGACTCTCATGGCAAGACTGGGTTTAAGGGTAATTGGAAGCACAAGTAGTATCTCTACTTGGTGCTAGGAATTTGGCTAGCATGAGGGGGAAAGGCAATCTCAACATGTTTGGAAGGTCAATGACAATATACTTTAACTGAGATGTGAGAAAACATAAACCATTACGTGTTCACAATCATACTTAATGAGTGTCAATGATAATATATTTATATGTGAACCTCTCTTTCCTTATCACCTCCTATTAATTGC
The DNA here is from genome assembly GCF_018294505.1 of Triticum aestivum. Lineage (NCBI taxonomy): Eukaryota > Viridiplantae > Streptophyta > Magnoliopsida > Poales > Poaceae > Triticum > Triticum aestivum. The sequence goes on along the minus strand of NC_057807.1, from coordinate 450,657,906 downwards.
AACGATGACCAAAACTACGTTTATCAACTCTCAACAATTTTTATGCCTCATACTTTCTATATGTGAAGTTATCACTATGCATAAGATCAATAAGAACTCTTTAATTCTTTTTACTTTCTCAAGATCATAGCAACAAGGCAAAACCCTTGACTCAACACTAATCATTATTATAGATAGCTCGCGGACTCGAATACAAAAAGAGATCACAAAGCAGAACTCGAACTACTTGATATCAAAACTTCAATCTACTAGATCACGATACTACTAAAAGGATCGAACTAAATAAAGTGGTAAAGATAGGAGTGTGATGGTGATACGATACTAGGGCACCTCCCCCAAGCTTGGCAGTTGCCAAGGGGAGTGCCCATACCCATGTGATTAAGTCTCCTTCTTCACGGTTGGTGTTATGATTTTCTTGGCGATGATGCCCTTCAGGATACAGTTCTCCTCCCCGAGATTATTAACTTGTTGTTTGAGGTCCATGATTTCTTTACGGAGCTTGCCCGTAACGGCCAGAGCTCCTTTTACCCAAGGATGTTGTATAGCTTCTGGAGAACAAGTGAACCTCTTTTTCATATTTTTATAAGAAAGAAATCTAGAGTTGGAGGGAGTGACCGAAATAGGGACAGCCAGGCTAGGTAGTTCCCCCATAGTGAATTCTGCTCGGAGACGAGAGGTAACTTCTTGATCCTCCTCCATGGTATCTATCCTTTTCAAATCAGCCTCCATCTCATCCTCCATTGATGGTCCAAAGTGATAGGCCTCGCTATTTGCTCCGGGACCTGGTGTTGGGTGGGACACCCGACTCTCCCCAATTGACTCCTGAGAAGACATCTTACTTTATTCTGCAACAGGAACAACTCGAAACGAAAACAGAGGATATTTGCGTGATACGGTGGTCAAAACCTCCGGGAGTATATATAATGAATTTTTACCGACCAAAATACGTAACATGCAAGAAAACAGAGTCCGGGAAGCACACAAGGTGCCCACGAGATAGGGGGCGCGCCCAGTAGGGGGGCACCCTCCACTCTCGTGGGAGCCTCGTGTCCCTTTCGGACTACTTCTTTCTTCCTAAAATTCTTAAATATTCCAAAACTGATAAAAATTGCCATTGGAGTTGTTTTGGAGTCGGTTTACTTACCGTACCACATACCTATACCTTTTCGGAGTCTGAGACGTTCTGGAAAGTGTCCCTTATATATTCCTCAAGGGTTACGGTTTCAATAATATTAGTCTCAACATTGATAGGATTACCTGAAATATAATGTTTAATTCTTTGACCGTTTACCACCCTTGGACTCGTGCCTTCGAAGTTGTTGATTTTTATGGCACCAGAACGATAGACCCCCTCGATAACGTACGGACCTTCCCATTTTGAGAGAAGTTTTCCTGCAAAAAATCTTAAGCGAGAGTTGAATAATAATACATAGTCTCCTACGTTAAACTCACGCTTTTGTATCCTCTTATCATGCCAGCGTTTGACTTTTTCTTTGAATAGCTTGGCATTCTCATAGGCTTGAGTTCTCCATTCATTAAGGGAGATAATATCAAACAACCTCTTCTCACCGGCAATTTTGAAGTCATAGTTGAGCTCTTTAATAACCCAATATGCCTTATGTTCAAGTTCAAGAGGCAAATGACACGCTTTTCCATAAACCATCTTATATGGAGACATACCCATAGGATTTTTGTATGCAGTTCTATAGGCCCATAATGCATCATCAAGTTTTTTGGACCAATTCTTTCTAGATCTATTCACAGTCTTTTGCAAAATTAATTTGAGCTCTCTATTGCTCAACTCTACTTGACCACTAGACTGCGGATGATAAGGAGATGCGATTCTATGATTGACATCATACTTAGCAAGCATCTTACGGAAAGCACCATGAATAAAATGTGAACCACCATCAGTCATAAGATATCTAGGGACTCCAAACCTCGGAAAAATAACTTCTTTAAGCATTTTAATCGAAGTGTTATGATCAGCACTACTAGTTGGAATAGTTTCTACCCACTTAGTAACGTAATCAACAGTAACTAAAATATGTGTATAACCATTAGAGGCAGGAAAAGGTCCCATGTAATCAAAGCCCCAAACATCAAACGGTTCGATAACAAGAGAATAATTCATAGGCATTTCTTGGCGTCTACTAATGTTACCTACTCTTTGGCATTCATCACAAGATAAGACAAACTTATGAGCATCTTTGAAGAGAGTAGGCCAATAAAAACCAGATTGTAGTACCTTGTGTCCAGTTCTATCTCCAGCGGGTGTCCGCCATAAGATTCAGAGTGACACTTGCGTAGGATCTGTTCCTGTTCATGCTCAGGCACACAACGTCTAATAACACCATCTACTCCTTCTTTATAAAGGTGTGTGTCGTGGAATTATCACATCAGATGTCCTTGTGAAAGGACTTAGTCGTGGAGCCATCGCAACGGGTTAGCTTGAAGGGGTTAAACCAGACAAGGGACACGGGAGTTTTATACTAGTTCGGCCCCTTCGACGAAGGTAAAAGCCTACGTCTAGTTGTGATGGGATTATTGGGATCTTGATAACCAGGGAGCAAAACACGCTATGCCTGGCTCTCGAGTTGTTGTTTCTTGTCCCTGAACCGCCGTCGGGTCATCCCCTTATATCCACGAGTTGACGCCCAGCCGGTTTATAGAGTCCCGAGGCCGACTCATACAAGTGTTCGGCTCGGTCTCTCCTTTCCTTATCTTACAATACAAGCTATATGACTATGGCGGTTTACCACTATGGGCCCTAATCCGCCTTTGGGCTCTGGGCCTCTAAACTTCATAGTAAAGCGCCACCTTCCGGGTCTTCGTGGGCTTCAATATGGTTGAGTGTGAACCGGCCCCCTCCTGGGGCGGTTTATACTCAGTAGTTATATCCCCAACATTAGGCCCCAGATTGATTTGAACCTGTTCATGTTAATCTTTGATACTTAGCAGAATCATGTGAACGCCTTCCTTCATTTCTCGCAAACCGCCATGATGCCTTCTTTTATAAACTTTGTTAAACCGCCGTGACGTCATCCTCTGGATACAGCAACGGGTTATCATGACGTCATTTCTGTAAAAAAATAAAATAAAAAGATTCCCTTTATTTAATGTCATCCCGGAAATCGAGGCGACAGCCGCGCCACTTGCCGCTTTGGACTCCTCGATTCTCACGCCTGTCACTTATTTCCCTGCCTTGTTATAAATACACCCGATGGGTACTTTCATTTTCTCCCCTTTCTTCTCTTCTTCTTCCTCGCAACCGGAAGAAACCCCAGCGCCGCCGCCGCCGTCGATCTTCGAATCTGCACCGACCAAGGCCGCTGCATCACCCTGTTCGTTCCAGAGACCCTGCCGCGCTCTTCCGCCGCCGTGTGACCCTGGTAAGTTCGCTTCCCTGTAACCCTAGATCTCCATTAGGGTTTCAAGTTCATCCATGTTCATCGCCGTTCATAAGTTCTTTTGTGTTCCTCCTTCTGGTCTTCCTATTGAATATACATATGTGTGCCTGATAGTTTTGAACTGCGGCTAGATCCATGTTGTTAGTTCACCATACCGTAGTATCTTACTGTTTCTGAATAGACTCCGTCTGGTTCGTCTTTGTTCCTCTTTAGCGCCATTGTAGGGCTCGGGAATATTTTCTTAGATTATCCATGGTAGATCCAAAATTATACTGCCATATTGTGAAACCTGTTTTTGTAACACTTAGCAGAAATTTGAAATTCTGGCCATCCTGCCTATAGGCGGTTTAACTCCTTAAAAATCAATCCGCCATATAACATTAGCCCTCTCTTAAACCGCCAACTGAACTCGCACAGTACCCTTCTCCAGTTTAACACTGAATTAGACGCCTTAAACCGGCACTTTTTATTTTCAGTTCCTCATTCCGGAATGTCGAAGCAATTTTCTGGTTGCAATTGGGTTCCATCCCGGATCACCGAGACACAGATCAATGGTTACGTCATCACTGGCGCTTTAGCTTCAAAGAACATTCTCCACTGGCGAGTTCCGGAATCGGAATGTCCATCTGAACCTCAAGAGGGAGAGGTGATTGTTTTTATGCAACATTTAGACCGGGGATTTAGTCCGCCCGGATCAAAAAAATTCCGGGATGTCCTTGCCAGCTTCCAACTCCATCCGCAAGATATTGGCCCGAACTCTGTATCAAACATATGCAACTTTCAAGTATTCTGCGAAGTTTACCTTCAAGAAGAACCAACCATGGAGCTGTTCCGGGATTTTTTTCATCTGAACCGCCGCACAGAAATCTCAGATGGCCCCAACACAGAGCTTGGTGGCGTATCAATTCAAAAGAGGAAAGAAGTTGATTTCCCTCATGCCAAACATCATAGCCATCCTAAAGATTGGAACCAGACCTGGTTTTACTGCCGGAATACTGCTCCTGATGGAGAAAATCCCTTGCCGGGCTACCGCCCTCACCAGCTTAGCAACGGCCACCCAATGCCCCGCGTCTAACCGCCGCAGAACGGAAGAATTTCGCTCCTCAACTCGCCAAGCTCCGGGCTCTGATGGCCAACGGTTTAACCGGCATTGATCTTGTCCGCTGCTGGGTTTCATGGGGCATTCTACCTTTGAGCCGCCGGCCCGGATTGATGCATGAGTATACCGGAAGTGTAAAAGATCCTCAACGGCATCATGAAGTAATAATGACCGAGCTTGAAATCACTGAATGTGTAAAAAGGATGCTTGATGAACCGGTCACTGCATGCAGCCAAACCGGTTTGGCTCCGTTTTGCATCTCCAATAAACCGCCAGCGGTAAGTTCATGTACATACTTTACTGATTTCCTCATCGACCGTTTACTAACCTTTCCTTGCCTTAATTTCAGGCCAACAGCTCTTTCTGGAAACGTAATAAACCGGTCCGTGCTCCTCGTGTAAAAACCAAGGTCACCAAGAAGGCCAGAAAGAAGAAAGCTGCCGATTCTTCTGAACCGCCGGAGGAAGAAGAATCAGATGCTGAGGTAGAACTTGACTCACTTGGCTCCTTTTTTATACATCTTATTGACAATGATCATCTTCAGGATGATGCTGAAGCCAGCCATGCAGATCATGTTGAGGTAATTCTTCTTTCTTCCGACTCGGACCCTGTGCCGGTTCAAAGAACTCGCCGTACAGTTCGGAAAGTAAAACAATCTCACCCCCTTGCTCATTTGGATCCAAAATTTTCTTTGAAGAAACGGCAAGCAGAAGAATGTCGCACAACCCGGCATAGTGGTCAACAGATCACCTCGTCCGGTTTAGCTGATACGCCCCCCCGAAAATGCCGTCCAGAGGTGATTTGTTTTCCTGAAAAACAATACCCTTTTAAAGGTTTCTTCCGATGCCCTCTCAATCCATCTGACCCGAATTACCAGGCTTCTTCTAGCTCGTCTGGCGGTTCATCGACCACCCAATTGCCTCCTCTCAAAGTAGTTGCCGGGTAAGTGTTACCTAATTTATAACTTTATTTTGTCGGTTTGTCATACTCTAACCTTTGGTGTTATAGCGCCAAAGCTCGATTAAGCAAGAAGGCCAAGACCAGCGACCCTACTGTTGAAGTTGATCCGGAAAAGACACCCGAGCATCATAACGAAAACCCGGAAGTTGCCATGGACAGCTCTGCTGGGCCGAATCAAGATGGTAATGCTAACCCACCAGAAGCTGAACCGACTATAGAGGCTGATACTTTAAATCCTCTTGCTCCCCCGAGCCCGGCAATGGAACAACGGGACTCAATTGCTGATCCGCCAAGTCCAGCTAACAAACCGCCAAGCCCTGTTCAGAACCTTGACTCTTCCAGCCCGGCCAAGGATGATGATGTTGTTGTTACAGGCACTGGATACACCGCCCCTGGTAATCCGGTTGCTCTGTCAAAGCATACTGCTAAAGATGAATTTGCTGCCGTGAACAAAGGGAAGGGTAAGACTGATTTGTCTGCTTATACCGATCTCTCTGCTCAAGACCTTCATTCCGGCTTTCTGAACCGGCTGTATACAAACCATGATTATGAAGCCGGTTTAGTAAATCTAATGTAGGAACGCTATGAGGTAAACATTGTACTTTAGAATTTCTGCACCTTCATTGCATTGTAGCCCCCAAGGGCCGGTTTGTCTTGAGAAAGTCAGACCGGTACTTTATATTCTTGGGACTTGTATTAATCCTTGGGACTTGAAGTATCCGCATAAAAACGATCCGCATTAGCCCCCAAGTGCTGAGTGTATAACTGGTTATATGCTTAGGACTTTGAAGAAAGATATTAACATGCTCTCTTACTGTTGCAGAGTGAAATAAATCAACAAACCTCACAAATTGCTGATCTTCGAGCAAACCTTGAGACCCAACAAGCAGAAACCACCAAGGCCAAGGATGAGCTGAGAACCGCTTTGACCACCATGGAGCAACTTAAAGAATGGTTTAAATCTGAGTAGGCCAACTGGGACAGCGAGAAGGCCGGACTAGTGAAACAGACAGAGACTGCTGAATCGGCTCTTAAACCGGTGGCAGAAGAATTATCTGGACTGAAGCGCCAAATCAATGCCATGGCCTCTGCCATATTTGGTAAGTAGTGGTTGCCAAAAGTTGTATCCCTTTGAAATTTCATCGATTTAACATGTATTTCTTGAACCGATATAGGAAATCGCATCGCTCACCTGGGTTCTAACATGCGGAAGAAGCTTAAAGCGGCATACACACTGATTGAGCAGCTGTATACCGGCGCTCAACGGGTTATATGCGCAACGTCATATGATAATGTGGCACCAACACTTATCAAAGACACACTGGACCGTCTTTCAATGACGCCAGCACAAATAGAAGAGCTAAAGCGATCCGCTGCTCGGGCCGGCGCTTTACTGGCGCTGACTCGGGCCAAGGCATGGATAGCGGACCTTGACCCGACTGATATATCCAAAGGCTTCCCAGTGCCCAAGAAAATGGCAAAGAATTTGACAATGACGCCCTGAAACGGGTAACAAGGGAGATGCGTCCTTTGGCGAGTCAACTAGCCAAAGAGGCGAACCTGACGGTTCACCGATCGTTCTATGATGCAGACAACAAACGGGTTGAAGCTGTGATTCCTGAAGTGCAGAGCCTCATTCCACCAATCCGTAAGCATACTTACGCTCCTGACGTTGATCCGGCTGAGCTTATAAGTGAAGAGGCTGTCTTTCAGGCCTTAACCCGGATTGAATGGACCACCAATGACTTCCAGTCAGTGGATGAAGAGGAGGTTGAACCGACGCCAGATGATCCATCTACCTCACGTCAACCCGGTGACGAAGCTTAATCCGTCCAGGCGGTTGGTACATCAGGAACAATCAATGAATATTTCCATATTTTGGGCCTTGGAGTGCCGTGTAATAGGATAGCAAGAAACTTATGCTGATCTGCTGCCGGCGTGCAAGAGATATTTTGCGTTGATCCGCCATATCAATATCAATTTTTGTTCCAAGTATCATAATATGCATTTCCTGTATGCATATAAAGACAAAGGGTCCTGGCGGTTTACCGCCGGATGGGTCATAATGCCCAAAATATGCCGGATTGATAATCAAATCATAATAATATGAAATTATACATACCGGTAGTACAAGATCCCTGGCTAGTTGACGAGCCAGCTTGAATTGCGATAAGGGTGGAAAACCCAAATCTGAAGTATTTGTATCTCCATCATTTTCTGAGGTCGTAGATTAAATCCCGCCGGGTGATGATTCACGCCAGACGATCCGGGCCGTTGACAGGAAATCAATGCCAAGCCGGTTTAAGAAAACTCCGGTTTAAAATAAAGGTCTGTCAACGTAAAATTGCAAACCAAGCCGGTTTAAGAAATGCCGGTCTTAGAAGATGGTTGAACAAGCCAAAAAATCGGTTTAAAATTCAGCCAAAGTTCAAATGGAAACCGTGTAGTCGAGGCTTTTGGGGGGCTGCCAGGCCCAAATGCGAGGCTTTTTGTGGGCTGCCAGGCCACTGAGTTGAACCATTTAACAAAGCCATTTAGGATAGACCTCCAACTAGCCAATCACCGTTTTAACTTTGACAAGTTCAGGGTCTCAAGGAGAGTAACTGTCAAACGTTCGGAGGGCCGTGCCAGGATGACCTGGATAGGAGTGTGTTACTTGATGAAGGCAGGTTAACCCGGGGTTTTAGGTAAATATACCAGGCTTCCAAGCCGTGGGTCGATACCCAGCTACAAGGGTCCATTCAGACTTCTTGGTATTGGACCAAGGAGCCCCCAAGTAACGTGATGAGCGGTGCTCATTAGGTGCCTATGTTTGAGTTGTGCATAGCATCGAAACTCTCTTTGGCCCTTTGGGTGTGAAGCTCCCAAGCTCTGTGGCATGATAGCCGGTTCAAGGGATAATACTTCGCTTGGTCAGCTGAAGCCCTCATGTAACTCAAAGAATGTTTGAGAAGAAAACAGCAGAGGCCCCGCTTTGAAGCAAGGATGCTGATTTATTATTGATGATAATATATACATCGTCAAAATATGTACATAAACCGAGCAGCTTGCCTGCCGGAACACCAAAGACACACTTATCCGGATTAAGCATCATTTTGTAAACCCGGAGGTTGTCAAACGTCTCTTTGAGATCAGCTATCAATGTCTCCTTTTTCCTGGATTTCACCACAATGTCATCCACATAGGCATGAACTTTACGCCCAATCTGCGTTGAAGACAATTTTGCACACAATGCTGATAGGTTGCTTGAGCACTCTTGAGCCCAAAGGGCATAGAAACATAGCAGAAGGCTCCAAAGGGAGTGATGAAAGCTGTTTTCTCCTGGTCCTTAACTGCCATTTTGATCTGATGGTATCCTGAGTAAGCATCCAAAAAACTCAGGCGCTCACAACCCGCCGTCGCATCAATGATTTGATCAATACGCGGGAGAGCAAAAGGATCAGCTGGGCAAGCCTTATTTAAGTCCGTGTAATCCACACACATGCGCCAAGTCCTGTTTTTCTTAAGAACCAGCACCGGATTAGCCAACCATTCAGGATGAAAAACTTCAACGATAAACCCAGCCGCCAACAGCCGGGCTACCTCCTCCCCAATTGCCTTGCGTCTCTCTTCATTAAAGTGACGAAGGAATTGCTTAACTGGTTTAAACTTCGGATCAATGTTAAGGGTGTGCTCAGCGAGTTCCCTCGGCACACCTGGCATGTCAGAAGGCTTCCATGCAAAGATGTCCCGGTTCTCACGGATGAACTCGATGAGCGCGCTTTCCTATTTCGGATCCAGATTAGTGCTGATGCTGAATTGTTTGGACGAATCGCCAGGGACAAAGTCAACAAGCTTCGTCTCATCCGCCGGTTTGAAGTGCAGGGTTGGGTCGTGCTCAGTGGTGGGCTTCTTTAGAGGGGTCATATCTGCCGGATCAACATTTTCCTTGTAACATTTTAACTCCTCTATAGCACAAACCGACTCAGCGTAAGCCGCATCACTCTCTTCGCAATCCAAAGCGATTTCCCGACTTCCATGAACTGTGATGGTTCCTTTGTGACCCGGCATCTCGAGCTGCAAGTAAATATAACATGGCCTTGCCATAAATTTTGCATAAGCCGGTCGCCCAAACAGTGCGTGATACGGGCTCTGGATTCTCACCACCTCGAAAGTCAATGTCTCAGACCGGGAATCATGCTCATCTCCAAACACAACTTCCAAAGCAATCTTGCCCACTGGATACGCCGACTTTCCTGGTACTACACCATGAAAAACCGTATTGGACGGTTTAAGATTCTTATCAGTCAGCCCCATGCGACGGAATGTCTCATAATACAGAGTGTTAATACTGCTTCCTCCATCCATAAGTACTTTGGTGAACTTGTAACCTCCCACCTGAGGTGCCACCACCAGAGCTAGCTGACCCGGATTGTCAACCCGGGGCGGATGATCCTCCCTACTCCACACGATAGGTTGTTCCGACCAGCGCAGATAGCGTGGAACTGCCGGTTCAACCGCATTAACAGCCCTCTTATGCAGCTTCAGATCTCGCTTGCACAGACTAGTGGTGAATACATGATATTGTCCACCATTCAGCTGCTTCGGGTTACTCTGGTAACCTGACTGCTGTTGATTCCCTTGATTGCCCTGGTGGTTATTACCGCTTTGGTTGTTCTGGTTATTCTGATTGTTTTGAAATCCAGAGCCTGAACCGCCGCCACCATGAAAACCTGGACCTGAACCGCCCGACGGGCCGTGATCATATCGGAAGAGATAAGAGTTTTTGAATTGCCTCATAATATTGCAATCCTTCCAGAGATGAGTTGCGGGGGCTTCCTTGGTTCCATGCTTTGGACAGGGCTGATTCAACAAGCGCTCCAGATTCATCGATCCACCACGCTGGGGCAGTTTATCTTTACGACGCTGCACATTAGCATTAGCCACAAAATCTGAATCCGGTTTACGCTTACCATTATTCCCATGGCCTCACTGGTTGTGCTGCTGTCCCTTCACACTGCCATTCCTCTTTCCCTTCTCCGGTTTCTCATTATCAGAATCGGGATCCTTGGTATTATCAGAATCGGCATATTTTACCAAGGCTGCCATGAGGGTTCCCAGGTCATTGCAGTGATGTTTGATTCGTCCCAACTTCTCCTTTAGTGACTTAAACCGGCAATTACGCTCCAGCGTGATAATCGCTTTGCCAGCGTTAATTCGGTCGGCTGAGTGCAAAACTTCTAAGACCCGGCGCACCCAACGAGTTGTGGACTCGTTCTCGCCCTGAACACAAGCATCTAGATCTACAATGGACATGGGTTGTTTGCACGTATCTTTAAAATTGGCTATAAACCAGGCCTTCAACTGATCCCATGACTCGATGGAGTTAGCCGGCAGATTCTTCAACCAGGTACGGGCGGTTCCTTCCAACATCATCGTGAAGTATTTTGCACAAGCTGCCTCATCTACATCCAGCATCTCCATTGCCATCTCGTAAGTCTCGAACCATGCCTCAGGCGGCTGATCCGCCGTGTAATTGGGCACCTTGCGCGGACCCTTGAAATCCTTGGGCAGACGCACGTTACGGAGGGCCGGAATGAGGCACGGCACTCCCCAGGAACTGAAAGCAAGCCCGGTGCCTCTGTCAACCGATACTGCTGGCTGAACCGGGGTGGGTTGATGATGACCCAAAACACCATCCCCTCGTGCCCTGCCATGATCCACTACTTCCTGAGCATTGCGACGCCGCGCGCTGCTAGATACTTTCGGTTCGTCCATCCGCCTGCTATAGCTTGGGCTCGGACGAGGAGTTGAATGAATTCTATCCCGGCTGTATGAATAAGCCTGCTGCTGCATTACGGCGGTTTGAAGAAGGTCTCATGCTCGCCTTGTCTCAACTGCCTCTATTGAATCTCCTTCCATCGGGATGGCGGCCAGGCGTGAGGCCGCAGCAATCATGTTATCCAGGGGGCTTGAAAAGTGAGCCGGCGGCGTAGGCATATACTGTGGCGGATTAACCGTCTGTCGGGGCAACTCCATTGCTTGTGGCTGATCCGGGGTGATCCTAGGCGCCTCGGCTCGGTTTGCGGCCGCCGGATTGCTCGGCCCAGCGCCTGGTGTCTGAAAGAGATTTACCCCTTCGTAAACCGGCGGCAATCATGACCGATATTTCCTTTGCATCACATCCTCTGACGTAGTCCGATCTAACATGAGTCGGTAATTCTGTGCTTGTATCTGCTGTGATTGAGCATTCAAAGCGGCCTGTTCCTCGGCCATCCTATTGTCCTCAGCCACCAAGTCCTCCTTAGCCTGCGCAATTTTCTCTTTCAGTCTTGCAACCTCTGCATCATGCTGATTTCGTGTTTCTGGGGTAACTGTTGCAGTTAACAAGACCTCCCAAGCATCCATTAAACCGGCGAGAACCTGCGCCGGCCGGCGCGCCGAAGTACCTGCCCCGGCCGCTGATCCGGTATCTATTGCCGCGGTAGATGAAGACTGCAAAACGGGCTGTGTGCCGGCCATGTAAATAGCAACCCGGCTTGGTGCTTCAGGGAGATCCGGAATACTGTTGCCATCGGAGTACCCCTTAGGCATGCCGTCATGAATCTGGTACAAGGACTCAGTTTCACCAGTGGATGATTCGCCATCGGAGTATACCGCCGTCTCGTCCTCAGACACCGGTTCAGACCCGGTCCCATGGACACATCCTACGAACGCACGCTTCACGGCGGGCGTAACCCGGGCTGGACTCGCACGCTGAGCCGTCTCGACGAGGTCGGTGCAGGTGTCCGGCTCAGGGCCCGGTTCGCCGATCTTGCCGATGAAGACATGAATTCCGCCGAAGGGAACCCAGTACCCGTACTCGATTGAGCCGGCTTCGAGGCACCATCCTTTGTCGTCGATGTAGAACTTGTCGCGACGACTTTTGGTCATCCGGCCGATCATGTACCCCTTAAGCCCTTCAGAGCAGCCCTTCAAGAACTCGACACCATCGTGCGATCGCCCCACGGTGGGCGCCAACTGTCGTGGAGTTATCACATCAGATGTCCTTGTGAAAGGACTTAGTCGTGGAGCCATCGCAATAGGTTAGCTTGAAGGGGTTAAACCGGACAAGGGACACGGGAGTTTTATACTAGTTCGGCCCCTTCGAGGAAGGTAAAAGCCTACGTCTAGTTGTGATGGGATTATTGGGATCTCGATAACCAGGGAGCAAAACACGCTATGCCTGGCTCTCGAGTTGTTGTTTCTTGTCCCTGAACCGCCGTCGGGTCATCCCCTTATATCCACGGGTTGACGCCCAGCCGGTTTATAGAGTCCCGAGGCCGACTCATACAAGTGTTCGGCTCGGTCTCTCCTTTCCTTATCTTACAATACAAGCTATATGACTATGGCGGTTTACCACTATGGGCCCTAATCCGCCTTTGGGCTCTGGGCCTCTAAACTTCATAGTAAAGCGCCACCTTCCGGGTCTTCGTGGGCTTCAATACGGTTGAGTGTGAACCGGCCCCCTCCTGGGGCGGTTTATACTCAGTAGTTATATCCCCAACAGTGTGGGTCATCCCAGAAGTAATGTCTTAAATCGTAAAAGAACTTTTTATTTTGCTGGTATGTGAAACTAGGCAGTATAAATTTAGCAACAATGTAATTAGCATAATCAGCATACCAAGGAGCAGTACGAGAAGCATTGACGACCGCTAATTGTTCATCAGGAAAGCTATCATTAATAGGCAGTGGGTCATCAAGAACATTCTCTAACCTAGACAAGTTATCTGCAACGGGGTTCTCAGCTCCCTTTCTATCAATAATATGCAAATCAAATTCTTGGAGCAAGAGAACCCATCTAATGAGTCTAGGCTTAGCATCTTTCTTTTCCATAAGATATTTAATAGCAGCATGATTAGTGTGAATAGTAACTTTGGAATCAACAATATAAGGTCTAAACTTATCACATGCAAACACAACTGCTAAGAACTCTTTTTCAGTAGTAGCATAATTTCTCTGGGCAGCATCAAGAGTCTTACTAGCATACTGGATAACATTTGATTTCTTATCGACTCTTTGCCCTAGAACAGCACCTACAGCATAATCACTAGCATCGCACATAATTTCAAAAGGTAAATTCCAATCAGGTGGTTGTACAACAGGTGCAATGATCAAAGCTTTCTTAAGTGTTTCAAATGCTTCTACACAATCATCATCAAAGACAAAAGGAATATCTTTTTGCAATAAATTAGTCAGAGGCCTAGAGATTTTAGAAAAGTCCTTAATGAACCTCCTATAAAAACCGGCATGACCAAGGAAACTTCTTATACCTTTTATGTCCTTGGGACATGGCATCTTTTCAGTAGCATCAACTCTGGCTTTATCAACTTCAATACCTCTCTCGGAGATCTTGTGCCCCAAGACAATGCCTTCATTAACCATAAAGTGACACTTTTCCCAATTAAGGATGAGACTAGTGTCTTTGCATCTCTGCAAAACTCGATCAAGGTTGCTCAAACAATCATCAAATGAGGATCCATAGACAGAAAAGTTATCCATGAATACCTCACAAATCTTTTCACAAAAATCAGAGAATATAGCTATCGTACATCTTTGAAAGGTAGCAGGTGCATTACATAAACCAAAAGTCATACGTATCTAAGCAAAAGTACCAAAAGGGCAAGTAAAAGTAGTTTTAGATTGATCCTTCGCTGACACAGGTATCTGAGAGAAACTAGAATAACCATCTAGAAAGCAGAAATGTGTGTGTTTGGATAGTCTTTCTAGCATTTGATCAATAAAAGGTAAGGGGTAATGATCTTTATTAGTGGCTTTATTTAACTTACGAAAATCAATTACCATCCTATAACCTATAATAATTCTTTGCGGGATCAATTCATCTTTATCATTAGGAACAACAGTAATACCTCCCTTTTTAGGAACACAATGGACAGGGCTTACCCATTCACTATCAGCAACGGGATAAATAATACCTACCTCAAGGAGCTTTAGTATCTCCTTTCTTACCACTTCCTTCATCTTGGGATTTAATCGTCTTTGAGGATCTCTAACTGGTTTGGCATCGTCCTCCAATGAAATTTTGTGTTGACATAACGTGGGACTAACGCCCTTAAGATCATCCAGAGTTTACCCAATAGCTGCTCGGTGCTTCTTCAGAGTTTTCAATAATCTTTCTTCTTCTTTCTCTGAAAGGTTAGCATTAATAATAACAGGATATATTTCTTTTTCATCAAGATAAGCATACTTAAGGTTGTCAGGTAAAGGTTTGAGTTCAAACACGGGATCACCCTTGGGTGGAGGGGGATCCCCAAGAATTTCAATGGGAAGGTTATGTTTCAGCATAGGTTCCTGTTTAAGGAACACTTCATCTATTTCCTCTCTTTCCTTCATAAACATATCGTTTTCATGGTCTAGCAAGTATTGTTCTAACGGATCAGTTGGAGGAACAGCAACGGAAGCAAGACCAATAATTTCATCCTTACTAGGTGGTTCCCTTTCACGAGGTTGTCTACTAAACTTAGCAAAATTAAACTCATGAGACATACCATCTATGCCAACAGCGACAATATTCTTTTCACAATTAATCTTAGCACTAATTGTATTCAAGAAGGGTCTGCCAAAAATAATGGGACAAAAATCATCTTGTGGGGAACCAAGAACAAGGAAATTAGCAAGGTATTTAAACTTCCCACACAAAACTTCAACATCTCTAACAATCCCAAAGGGTTTAATGGTATCCCTATTAGCAAGCTTAATAGTGACATCAATGTCTTCTAACTCAATGGGTGCAATGTCATGCATAATTTCTTGATATAAGGAATAAGGTATTGCACTAGCACTAGCACCCATATCACATAAGCCATGATAACAATGATCTCCTATTTTAACAGAAATAACAGGCATGCCTATGACAGGTCTACGTGTCTTAGTGTCTGGCCTAGCAATATTAGTAGTCTCACCACAGAAATAAATAACATGCCCATCTAAATCCTCGTCCAAGAGATCTTTAACCATAGAAATACTAGGTTCAATATTAATTTGCTCAGGAGGTGTATAAGTCCTAGTATTACTCTTACGAACAACAGTCAAAGGTTTAGCATGATCCTTGATCCTAACAAGGAAAGGAGGTTTTTCAACATAAGCAGTAGGAACAATAGGATCACTATAGGTAATAGTCTTTTCTTCGACTGTAATAGGTGCAACTACTTTCACTTCAACAGGAGGATTATATTTAAACCACTTCTCTTTAGGGAGATCAACATGAGTAGCAAAAGATTCACAAAAAGTAGCTACTATCTCAGAGTCAAGTCCATATTTAGCGCTAAATCCATGAAAAACATCGGTATCCATAAAAGATTTAACACAATCGAACTTAGGTGTCATACCTGACTCCTTACCATCGTCGGAACCCCAATCTTCAGAGTTTCGTTTAATTCTTTCCAATAAGTCCCATTTGAAATCAATAGTCTTTAGCATATAAGAACCAGCACAGGAAGTATCGAGCAGGTTGCGATTATCAAGAGAAAACCGAGCATAAAAGTTCTGAATAATCATTTCCCGAGAGAGCTCATGATTAGGGCATGAATATAACATTGACTTAAGCCTCCCCCAAGCTTGATCGATGTTTTCTCCTTCGCGAGGCCAGAAATTATATATGTAATTATGATCACGATGAACAAGATGCATAGGATACAACTTCTGGTGAAATTCCAGCTTCAATTGCTTATAATTCCAAGATCTCGTATCATCACATAGCCTATACCATGTCAATGCATCTCCCTTCAAAGATAAAGGGAAGACCTTCCTTTTGACAACATCATCGGGAATACCTGCAAGCTTAAATAATCCACAAACTTCATCCACAAAGATAAGGTGTAAATCGGGATGCAATGTTCCATCTCCTGCAAATGGATTAGCTAGCAATTTCTCTATCATACCCGAAGGGATCTCAAAATAAATATTTTAATAAAGTTCAGTAGGTTGAGGAGCAACTCTTTGCTCTTCTGGTTGGGTGAAGATACCCCAAACAAGCCCCTCAAAGGATTAGTTTCAATAGTGATAAGTAACAGAAAATTTCAGCACACTATATAAATGTTTCCTTACCAAGTTCCACTCACCAAAAGCGCTACACTCCCCGGCAACGGCGCCAGAAAAGAGTCTGTATGACCCACAAGTGTATGGGATCAATCGTAGTCCTTTCGATAAGTAAGAGTGTCGAACCCATCGAGGAGCAGAAGGAAATTATAAGCGGTTTTCAGTAAGGTTTTCTCTGCAAGCACTGAAATTATAGGTGATAGATAGTTTTGTGATAAGATAAATAGTAATGAGTAGCAAGTAAATAAAATAAGTAAAGTGCAGCAAGGTGGCCCAATCCTTTATGTAGCAAAGGATAAGCCTAGATAATTTCTAATAATGAGAAAGGAGCTCCCGAGGACACATGGGAATTATCGTCAAGCTAGCTTTCATCACCTTCATATGATTCGCGTTCGGTACTTTGATAATTTGATATGTGGGTGGACCGGTACTTGGGTACTGCCCTTACTTGGACAAGCATCCCACTTATGATTAACCCCTATTGTAAGCATCCGCAACTACAAAAGAAGTATTAAGGTAAACCTAACCACAGCATTAAACATATGGATCCATATCAGCCCCTAACGAAGCAACACATAAACTAGGGTTTAAGCTTCTGTCACTCTAGCAACCCATCATCTACTTATTACCTCCCCATGCCTTCCTCTAGGCCCAAATAATGGTGAAGTGTCATGTAGTCGACGTTCACATAACACCACTAGAGGAAAAGACAACATACATCTCATCAAAATATCGAACGAATACCAAGTTCACATGACTACTAATAGCAAGACTTCACCCATGTCCTCAGGAACAAACATAACTACTCACAAAGCATATTCATGTTCATAATCAGAGGAATAATAATATGCATAAAGGATCTGAACATATGATCTTCCACCAAGTAAACCAATTAGTATCAACTACAAGGAGTAATCAACACTACTAGCAGCCCACAGGTACCAATTTGTGGTTTTGATATAAGATTGGATACAAGAGATGAACTAGGGTTTTGATAGGAGATGGTGCTGGGGAAGATGTTGATGGAGATTGACCCTCTCCGATGAGAGGATCGTTGGTGATGATGTTGGTGATGATTTCCCCCTCCCGGAGGGAAGTGACCCCGGCAGAACAGCTCCGCCAGAGCCCTAGATTGGTTCCGCCAAGGTTCCGCCTCGTGGCGGCGGAGTTTCGTCCCGTAAGCTTGCCCACGATTTTTTCCAGGGTAAAAGCGATGATATAGCACAAGATGGACACCTGAGGCCCACTAGGGGGCCCAGGAGATAGGGGGCGCGCCCTATAGGGGGGTGCACCCCCCTGTCTCCTGGACAGGGTGTGGGCCCCGTGGTGTATTTCTTTCGCTCAGAAATTCTTATTAATTCCAAAAAGTTGTTTCGTGGAGTTTCAGGACTTTTGGGGTTGTGCAGAATAGGTTTCCAATGTTTGCTTCTTTTCCAGCCAGAATTCCAACTGCCGGCATTCCCCCCCCCCTTCATGGTAAACCTTGTAAAATAAGAGAGAATAGCCATAAGTAATGAGATATAACGTGTAATAACAGTCCATAATGCAATAAATAATGACATAAAAGCATGATGCAAAATGGACGTATCATGCAACGGGAGCAGCACCGTTGGCGTTGAGGTTGTCGCCCATGTCGTTGAGGAAGAGGTTGCCGAGGTCAGGGAAGAAGTCATCGCCGGTGAAGTCGTGGCTGCCAGCAGTCGCGAGAGTGCGCTCCCCAAATTTCAATAGCGCCCGCCGAATGTAGCGCAGGAGGGAGTGGCTGTAGGGGACGTTGCGGCCGCCGAATGTAGCGCAGGAGGGAGTGGCTGTAGGGGACGTTGCGGCCGCCGAATGGAGCGCAGGAGTAGTGCATGAAGCAGTAGATGGTGTCCTTAATAGTACTCCCTAGTCTCTATCTATCTATATCTATATCTATATCTATATCTATATCTATATCTATACTCTTATAGAAAACCGAGTTGGTGATGATGGTATGCTTGCCATCTTGTAATATAGACCGTCTGATCTATATCTGACGGATAGAAAGCCAACTATGACAATTTTACAAAAGATACCTGCACCTCTCTCCACATTTACAGATAAGGCCTTGCCTCGTTCATCCTTATCTCCCACAACCTCGTGCTCCTCCCTATGTCTCTATCTCTACTACTCTTCTTTGTTTTTTATAACAAATCGAATAGTGTTGCGCCATCCGCTGCACGCCCGGCTGAACACGCCTCCTCGCCTCCATCATCACCAACTAAGGGGTTGTTTGGTTCCTAGCCACACCTTGCCACACCTAATCTTAGGCAAGTTTTACCAAGTTAGATAGGTGTTTGGTTCTAGCCACACCTAAGGCAAAGATTTTTTTATGAGCAGTGAGCTCCACATGTCATAGACACAAAAGGTGTGGCAAGATTCCCTTAGGCAAGCCAAAGTGTGGCTAACAATTTGAGCAACTCAACTAAGGCAAGTGTGGCAATTGTGGCAAAAATCATGTGGCAATATATGGCAAAGATAGTCACAATCCAAACAGCCCCTGAGTCTTTTATAGGAGTAGGAGTAGAGAAAAAACTGAGTTGGTGATGATGGTGTGTCGTGCAATGCACGGGCATCTTGCTATTTTTTGCATATAAGTCCAAACACCACGTAGACACGGTCTTTGAGCACAGTTCGTAGTCGTTCCATGCTCGGGCATTGAAGTTTGTAACTATTTTAGATTAGAATATACTACTCCTCTGGTGCTAGTAGTAGAGCAGAGTCCTACTCTACTACTCTACTCAAGCAAGTTAGGGCATAGTACTGTAGTAGGTACTATAGGGAGTACCAGTACTGTGATCACTCAAGAAAGTTGTCTGGCATCAACATGACCCTATGCTGCTGGTATGTGTCTCGTAAGTCAAGCGACGTGTTGTAGTCATCATCACCTGTCCACTTCCCGTGGCACATATTCGCTTCTCCATCTTTGCCCGCACATAATCTCGTCCAATCTTCCATCCCCGCTAAGGTGCCTCCCCCCCCCCCCCCCTCGTCCGAAACCCAAGCACTAACAATGGCAGGACCGAGCAGTGTCCCCCGAAAGAGTGGCTGGAATTTTCTCCCCACAGAGGTAATCAAGCTCATTGTTTCACGTGTGGACAATCTCAGTACCATGCCGCTCGCCGCGTGCTTGTCGGGGCTGTACCGTTTACTCAAAGCCCTCAGGCCGGAGCTTTTTAAGCCAGCTCCTTGCTTGCTGATGCCGCCTGATCTTCAGAAACGGCGTGTCACGCAGCATAACGATCGTAGGGTGGCAAGCATCAACCCCCTTGACTGCGATCCGATCCCCGTCAGCCTCAACTACATTAACAGTATGTACTGGGTCGGCATGAACACGTCTTGGATGGTGCTCGTCGACGGTCGCGTCAACTGGATGCTCGTGGAGGTCTACACCCGGCGATTGATCCCCCTTCCTTCGATTAACACTGCACTGCTTTGGCACCGCGGCCCAGAATACTCGGAATCTTATAGTAGCCAACATGATACCAAGTTTGATTTGCTCAAGGTTGTAATCTGCCAAGTGCCCACAAGATCTGCAAATTATAAAGACTTCAGGCTAATTGCGTTCTTCAACCGCGGTCTCGCCTATCTGACAGGTCACTGCGGTAAGTGGATAAATCTGCACGTCCATCACAGGATCATACATCCTCCATGGTTCTCTGATGCCATTGAACACAAAGGCTTCATTTACGCTGTCGACTCCTTCTATGGCTGGACGTATTGCTGGCCTACTCCAATCATCGCTACAAACGACTGTTACATCAGTATGTTACTTTCCTATGATATCATGATGGCTTGCTTATATTACTGTCAACATTTACTAAAAAAATATTCATGCTCATAACATGTTGTTCTTAAGATTGACTAAATGAAGAGCCCTTTTTTATTTGACTCCAACTTGATATGATGTTGTAGGCCGCCTGGTGTCCCTACCCTTCCTATCCCAGAACCTTTCAAAGAAAAGCGACATGGCAGTTGCAGGTGGTTCCTGGCTCGATCAGGCAACGGTGAAAGATTGATGATCGTTCGCACGTACCGGACGTGTTGTTTCACGGAATACAATCACAGTCCCTGCAAGGTCTTTGAGCAGGATCCCAGCTTCTCTGGGCCTTCAGGAATTTTTGACTGGAGGCTGGTAAGTAGCCTTGGTACACGCTCTCTGTTTGTCGGACTGAATTATCTGATTAACCAGGAGATAACCGACGGCAAGGATCATGATGGTAGCGCGGTTTCGTTCATCAGGCAAAATTGTGTGTACACAGCATACCATGCGTCTCTGCATGCACCATACCTTGATATGTGCCACCACGCACTATAGCCCAAAGTAGGAGAGAGGGTCGCAAGTATCAGACTTCGACCTGCTGGCTGGAGTTTCCCCCGTCAGGCACCCATCTGGTTTAAGCCGTCAGCCAATCTCCACAGCTTAATAAATAGTAATGTCTAACTGAGCCAGTTAGTTAGATGCGTACACTTGTGTAGTAGGATCTTTATTTAGTTTGATGCATACACTTGTTCTTTTTTGGTAGCCCTTTTGTAATGATGGTTGATGTTTGGTTTGGAAGAGAGAGTTGCATCTTCACTCTTCTGGCCTGCTTACTACTTCTGTTGCACCCCCAGCCCTGGTTGCTGCTGCTGCTGTTTTCAATGTACAATCAGTAGTACATTTTCTGTGTTGGTTGAATAAATGTGTTGTTAGAACGACAAACGCAATGTTTTGGAAGTCGTTTGATATGTCTCCAACGTATCTATAATTTTTGATTGTTCCATGCTATTATATTACCCCTTTTGGATGTTTATGGGCTTTATTTTACACATTTATATCATTTTTGGGACTAACCTACTAACCGGAGGCCCAACCCATATTGCTGTTTTTTTGCCTATTTCAGTATTTCGAAGAAAAGGAATATCAAACGGAGTCCAAATGGAATGAAACCTTCGGGGGGCGTGATTTTTGGAACGAACGTGATCCGGAGAGCTTGGAGTGCAAGTCAAGAAGCTTCCGAGGACCCCACGAGATAGGGCGCGCCCCCTGTCTCATGGGCCCCTCGGGCGGCCACCGACGTACTTCTTCCTCCTATATATACCTACGTACCCCGAAAACATCTAGGAGCACCATGAAACACAATTTCCACCGATGTAACCTTCTGTATCCGCGAGATCTCATCTTGGAGCCTTCGCCGGCACTCTGCCGGAGGGGGAATCGACCACGGAGGCTTCTACATCAACATCCTTGCCCCTTCGATGAGTTGTGAGTAGTTTACCACAGACCTACGGGTCCATAGTTATTAGCTAGATGGCTTCTTCTCTCTTTTTGGATCTCGATACAATGTTCCCCCCCTCTCATATGAAGATCTATTCGATGTAAACTCTTTTTGCGGTGTGTTTGTCGAGATCTGATGAATTGTGGGTTTATGATCAAGTTTATCTATGAATAATATTTGAATCTTCTCTGAATTCTTTTATGTATGATTGAGTTATCTTTGCAAGTCTCTTCGAATTATCAGTTTGGTTTGGCCTACTAGATTGGTCTTTCTTGCCATGGGAGAAGTGCTTAGCTTTGGGTTCAATCTTGCGGTGTTCTTACCCAGTGACAGAAAGGGTTGCAAGACACGTATTGTATTGCTGCCATCGAGGATAACAAGATGGGGTTAATATCATATTGCATGAGTTTATCCCTCTACATCATGTCATCTTGCTTAATGCGTTACTCTGTTCTTATGAACTTAATACTCTAGATGCAGGCAGTAGTCGGTCGATGTGTGGAGTAATAGTAGTAGATGAAGGCAGGAGTCAGTCTACTTGTTATGGACGTGAGGCCTATATACATGATCATGCCTAGATAATCTCATAATTATGCACTTTTCTATCAATTGCTCGACAGTAATTTGTTCACCCACCGTAATACTTATACTATCTTGAGAGAAGCCTCTAGTGAAACCTATGGCCCCCGGGTCTATCTCTTATCATATTTGCTTTCAATCTACTTTTATTTTCATCTTTACTTTTTGCATCTATATTATAAAATATGAAAAATATATTTATCTTATCATACTATCTCTATCAGATCTCACTTTCGCAAGTGGTCGTGAAGGGATTGACAACCCCTTTATTGCGTTGGTTGCGAGTGCTCAGTTTGTTTGTGTAGGTGTGTGGGACTTTTGAGGAGCCTCCTACTGGATTGATACCTTGGTTCTCAAAACTGAGGGAAATACTTACGCTACACTTGCTGCATTTATTGAAAGAATGGCCGTTGCTTTGGAAGAAAATAATGATATGCATGAATCTATAGAAAATGATGATTCCGATGATTTGGTTGAAATATCCCTTGATGAACATGATGCTTGCTATTCTTGTGGCCATGATGCCAATATTTATGAAGACGAATTTGCTATAGTTCCGTATGTTAAACATGAGATCGTTGCTATTGCACCCATACTTGCTAGTTCCTTCGATAAAAAGCATGATTGCAATGATTTCATTATAAATTCTCTTGATGTCAATTGTGTTGATAATATACAAAACCCTAAGCTTGGGGATGCTAGTTTTGCTATGTCTACTACTTGTTGCAATGATCATGATTGGGGTGATTCTTCTTTTGATCTTGAAAATTTATTTAAGTCCCATGATGAATATGAGATTGATAATAATTTTTGCAATAATATTAAAAGTGGGTTTGGAGAGGTCATGACTTTAGTTAATGTTAATCCCACTATCTTGGAAGAGTGTCAAGTTTGCATGCATGTGGATCGTGTTAAGAATATGTTATGTGATAGCTATTTTGTTGAATTTGCCTATGATCCTACATGTAATTATTATGAGAGAGGAAAATATGGTCGTAGAAATTTTTATCTTACTAAATTACCTCTCGTCATGTTGAGATTGCTATCATCTCTTTCTTATTCCCTGCATATGCTAGTTTTTGTTTGCCTTGCAAATTTGTTTGCTTACAAGATGCCTATGCATAGGAAGTATGTTAGACTTAAGTGTGTTTGTCACATGTTTTATGATGCTCTCTTTGTGCTTCAATTCTTGTCTTTCATGTGAGCATCATTGAAATCTCAATGCCTAGCTAGGGGCGTTAAACGATAGCGCTAGTTGGGAGGCAACCCGATTTTCTTTGTGTTTTTGTTTTTGTTCCTGATTAGTAATAAGTTTTTGCTTCTACTCTCTGATTAGATGTGTTTTTATCTTTTAGTTAGTGTTTGTGCCAAGTAGAACCTATAGGATAACCTACGATGATAGTTGATTTGATTCTGCTGTAAAATAGAAACTTTGCACTCACGAGAAAAAATTCAATAAATCACAGAAACGTGCTTTTTCATTGATTCTTTTTGCTTATGATCAATAAACAAATTGTCCAGTACTTCCTATTTTGGTAGGGTTTTTAGAGTTCCAGAAGTTTGCGTTAGTTACAGATTGCTACAGACTGTTCTGTTTTTGACAGATTCTGTTTTTTGTGTGTTGTTTGCTTATTTCAATGCATCTATGGCTAGTAAAAAAATTATAAACCATAAGGAAGTTGGAATACAGTAGGTTTAACACCAAAATAAATAAAGAATGAGTTCATTGCAGTACCTTATGTGGTGGTTTTGTTTTCTTTCACTAACGGAGCTTATAAGATCTCCTGTTGAGTTTTGTGTTGTGAAGTTTTCAAGTTTTGGGTAAAGCTTTTATGGACTATGGAATAAAGGGTGGCAAGAGCCTCAGCTTGGGGATGCCCAAGGCACCCCAAGATATTCAAGAATAGACAAAATCCTAAGCTTGGAGATGCCCCGGGAAGGCATCCCCTCTTTCGTCTTCGTTCATTGGTAACTTTACTTGCAGCTATATTTTTATTCGACACATGATATGTGTTTTGCTTGGAGCGTCGTGTATTATATTAGTCTTTGCTTTTTAGTTTACCACAATCATCCTTGCTGTACACACCTTTTTGAAGAAGCCTATTTTGTTAGAATTTGCTAGAATATCTATGTGCTTCACTTATATCTTTTGAGCTTGATAGTTTTTGCTCTAGTGCTTCACTTATATCTTTTAGAGCACGGTGGTGTCTTAATTTTGGAGAAATTACTAGTCTCTCATGCTTCACTTATATTATTTTGAGAGTCTTTTAGAACAGCATGGTATTTTCTTTGGTTACAAATTTGGTCCTAGAATGATGAGCATCCAAGTTGGGTATAAGAAAAACTATCACAGAAATTGAATTGGATGCTATGATCAATTTGTTGCTTGATAATTGTTTTGAGATATAAAGGTAGTAATGTTAGGGTCATGCTAGTGGATAATTATGAAATTGAGAAATACTTTTGTTGAAGTTGGCAAGTCTCGTAGCATGCACGTATGGTAAAAGTTGTGTGACAAATTTGTTGCATGAGGTGCTCTTTTGAGTGTCTTCCTTATGAGTGGCAGTCGGGGACGAGTGATGGATTTTTTTTCCTACCAATCTATCCCTCTTGGGGCATGCGTAGTAGTACTTTGCTTCGAGGGCTAAGTAGACTTTTGTAATAAGTATATGAGTTCTTTATGACTAATGTGAGTCCATGGATATACGCACACTCATCCTTCCACTTTGCTAGTTTTTCTTATTACCGCGCAACTCTCGCTGGTATTGAACCCGTTATTTACCTTCCTCAAAACAGCCACCATACCTACCTATTATGGCATTTCCATAGCCATTCCGAGATATATTGCCATGCAACTTTCCACCGTTCCGTTTATTATGACACGTTTCATCATTGTCATATTGCTCTTTGCATGATCATGTAGTTGACATCGTATTTGTGGCAAAGCCACCTTCATAATTTTCATACATGTCGCTCTTGATTCATTGCATATCCCGGTACACCGCCGAAGGCATTCACATAGAGTCATATCTTGTTCTAGCTTTGAGTTGTAAATCCATAAAAGTGTGACGATCATCATTATTAGAGCATTGTCCTAGTGAGGAAAGGATGATGAAGACTATGATTCCCCCACAAGTCGGGATGAGACTTCGGACTTTATAAAAATAAAAGAGGCCAAAGAAGCCCACCAAAAAGAAAAAAAGAAAAAAAAGGAGAAAGAAAAGAAAAAAAAGAGAGAAAAAAGGAAAAGAAAAAATAAAATGAGAGAAAAAGAGAGAAGGGACAATTGCTACTATCTCCTTTTCCACACTTGTGCTTCAAAATAGCACCATGATCTTCATGATAGAGAGTCTCATATGTTGTCACTTTCATATGCTAGTGGGGAATTTTTCATTATAGAATTTGGCTTGTATATTCCAATGATGGGCTTCCTCAAGGTGCCCTAGGTCTTCATGAGCAAGCAAGTTGGATGCACACCCACTTAGTTTCTTTTGTTGAGCTTTCATATATTTATAGCTCTAAGTGCATCCGTTGCATGGCAATCCCTACTCACTCACATTGATATCTATTTATGGGCATCTCCATAGCCCGTTGATACGCCTAGTTGATGTGAGACTATCTTCTCCCACTTTTTGTCCTTACAACCACCATATTAGACCACCATAGTGCTATGTCCATGGCTTACGCTCATGTATTGCGTAAGAGTTGAAAAAGCTGAAGCGTGTTAAAAAGTATGAACCAATTGCTCGACTCGTCATCGGGGTTGTACATGATGGGAGTATTTTGTGTAATGAAAATGAAGCATGGCCTGACTATATGATTTTGTAGGGATAAGCTTTCTTTGGCTATGCTATTTTGATAGGACATGATTATTTGTTAGTATGCTTTGAAGCATTATTATCTTTATGTTTTATAAGATTTTATCTTGAATCATTTGGATCTGAACATTCATGCCACATTAAAAAAAATTACATTGAGAATTATGCTAGGTAGCATTCCACATCAAAAATTCTCTTTTTTATCATTTACCTACTCGAGGACGAGCGGGAATTAAGCTGGGTGATGCTTGATAGTATCCAACGTATCTATAATTTTTGATTGTTCCATGCTATTATATTACCCCTTTTGGATGTTTATGGGCTTTATTTTACACATTTATATCATTTTTGGGACTAACCTACTAACCGGAGGCCCAACCCATATTGCTATTTTTCTGCCTATTTCAGTATTTCGAAGAAAAGGAATATCAAACGGAGTCCAAACGAAATGAAACCTTCGGGAGCGTGATTTTTGGAACGAACATGATCCGGAGAGCTTGGAGTGCAAGTCCAGAAGCTTCCAAGGACCCCACGAGATAGCCACCCCCCCTGTAGGGCGCGCCCCCTGTCTCGTGGGCCCCTCGGGCGGCCACCGACGTACTTCTTCCTCCTATATATACCTACGTACCCCGAAAACATCTAGGAGCACCACGAAACACAATATCCACCGTCGTAACCTTCTGTATCCGCGAGATCTCATCTTGGAGCCTTCGCCGGCACTCTGCCGGAGGGGGAATCGACCATGGAGGGCTTCTACATCAACATCCTTGCCCCTCCGATGAGTTGTGAGTAGTTTACCACAGACCTACGGGTCCATAGTTATTAGCTAGATGGCTTCTTCTCTCTTTTTGGATCTCAATACAATGCCCCCCCCCCTCTCTTGTGGAGATCGATTCGATGTAAACTCTTTTTGCGGTGTGTTTGTCGAGATCCGATGAATTGTGGGTTTATGATCAAGTTTATCTATGAATAATATTTGAATCTTCTCTGAATTCTTTTATGTATGATTGAGTTACCTTTGCAAGTCTCTTCGAATTATCGGTTTGGTTTGGCCTACTAGATTGGTCTTTCTTGCCATGGGAGAAGTGCTTAGCTTTGGGTTCAATCTTGCGGTGTTCTTACCCAGTGACAGAAAGGGTTGCAAGACATGTATTGTATTGTTGCCATTGAGGATAACAAGATGGGGTTTATATCATATTGCATGAGTTTATCCCTCTACATCATGTCATCTTGCTTAATGCGTTACTCTGTTCTTATGAACTTAATACTCTAGATGCAGGCAGGAGTCGGTCGATGTGTGGAGTAATAGTAGTAGATGCACGCAGGAGTCGGTCTACTTGTTATGGACGTGATGCCTATATACATGATCATGCCTAGATAATCTCATAACTATGCGCTTTTCTATCAAATGCTCGACAGTAATTTGTTCACCCACCATAATACTTATGCTATCTTGAGAGAAGCCTCTAGTGAAACCTATGGCTCCGGGGTCTATCTCTTATCATATTTGCTTTCAATCTACTTTTATTTGCATCTTTACTTTTTGCATCTATATTATAAAATACGAAAAATATATTTATCTTATCATACTATCTCTATCAGATCTCACTTTCGCAAGTGGCCGTGAAGGGATTAACAACCCCTTTATTGTGTTGGTTGCGAGTTCTCAGTTTGTTTGTGTAGGTGCGTGGGACTTTTGAGGAGCCTCCTACTGGATTGATACCTTGGTTCTCAAAACTGAGGGAAATACTTACGCTATACTTGCTGCATCACCCTCTCCTCTTCGAGGAAAACCAACGCAAGCTCAAGACGTAGCATCGTTGCACGGTTCGATTCTTTAGTGCCCCATACCGTACGTAGCTCATACTATTTTTCGTACGGAACACATTTTCCACTTGTTGATAACATGCAGCCCACTGATGAAGGTCCAATAGAGAAGCCCATAATTAACTGGAAGGGAGGCTCTCACATGAATCCATCCCAGGTACATGCTCATGGTCCCCTAAACATAAATAAGTAAATAAATAAATAAAGCTAAATGCTCATGAACCAATTCTTTGGGAAAATAGGTAGCCCAGTATTTCTTTTTAAAGAAAACCCAAGCTAGGCCTATTTGTTTTCTCCGAATTACTGGGCTGCAAATCTTTCAAGACAAGGAGGGATGCATTCTGTCCTGGCCAAAGAGTATGGTCAATGTCTGTTAAAAGTAATATCAAAAGGGGTTGAAAATTCTAAAAAAATTATAGCAAATGGGATATTAGTTTCTTTTTTTGTTTTTGTTCTTCATTGATATCTTATACATATTTCATTGGATTTAACATGACATAGTACTAATTTATTCTTAAGTTTGTTTTAGTATGGCTATTAATTTTTGGATTAAGAATATTTCGTTCCCCAGCAAAAATTTACGAATTCTCAAAATTTCCAACATATTTAGTTAATTTTTTGACCCTGGTACTGACCAGAAAATGGCCAGCAATTCTAAAAATGGAAAATGGGATGCAATAAATTCTATATGAATTAGAAAATGAGTAAAAATTATAAAAATAATAGCAAATGGGCTGTACACGCCACAGATTTTGAGGCTGACTTGTTCACGCAAGGCTTTGTCAGTGAACACACGATTCTAGCAGCAGTGACTGTTGGATGTCCATCCAACGGATGACGTGCTTCTTCAATCTCTGATCTTCCTGCTCCAGCCGCCTAAACTAGCGCCGGCGGGACTGCCTGCTCCCTCCTCTTATGGCCCGCTGTGATGTCGCGCAGGCTTCCCCGGCCCACCCTACTCCCTCCGCTGGCCTGGCCGCACGCAATCAACTGCCTCCTTATTACGCGAAAAAAATGATTCCTCCCACTGACATCTGGGGTGCACCGGTTGGGAGGCTGACCTGTGGGCCTACTAAGTTGATGCGTACGCAGGGCTTGTCAACTTAGTCAACAAACGATTCTAGCAACAGTAACCGTTGGATTTGAATCGAACGGTCCTACTGCTTCTTCAATCGCTGCTCTTCTTGCACCAGCCGCCCAAACCAGCGCCGGGGAGACCGCCTGCTCCTGCCTCCAGTGGACGGTTGTGCTGCCGTTGAGGCCTCGTCTCCCCCTACTACTCCCACTGTTAGCCAGGCCCTGCGGCAATGGCAGCCTCACACCGCAGCCGAACCAGTGAACCCTCGTACTCCTCTCCGCGCGGGCATCCACTATCGCGTCTTCCCCGGCTCCGCGTCGTCCCCTTCCTAGGCCTCGCCGTCGTCCACCGCCTTGGTGCTCTCGGCGCGGCGTAGTCAATGTGGTCAACGACATTCCATCGGAAGAGTACTGTACATGGAGAGGCTGACAGCTGGGTCCACGGCCACAGCCCTGTTGGGCTGCAAATCTTTCAAGATGAGGAGAGCTTTCATTCGGCTGGCCGAGAAAATGGCCCATCAGTAATGAGAAATGGGTTGTACATTCGGCAAGTAGTTTCAAATATCTTTTTTTTCATTTAGAGATTTTAAATTACATTAATTTTTATGCATGGAAAATTTGTTGGATTTTATATTGATATACATTTATTTTTAAAATCAGCTTGAATGTGAGTCGAAATTTTGGGATTAAAAACAGTTCAGACCGCACCGAAATTTGCAAATTTTCATATAATTTTTTAACCGTGGCCACAATATGGGCTGTAATGCTAACAAAAAGAATATGGGCTCCAAAAAACCCTTAAAAATTAGCAAATGAGCTGTAAATTATTAGAAATAATGGCAGATGGGTTGTATGCTGTTTTCCACAGATTTGAGGCTTTTCTAAAAAAAAGGTTGACGCACAAGCAGTGACTGTTGGATGGCCATCCAACGGCCGTCGTGCTTCTTCAATCTCTGCTCTTCCTGCTCCAGCCGCTCAAACAAGCGCCGGCGGGACTGCCTGCTCCCTCCTCCCCGCGGCCGGTTCTGCTGCCGCGCATGCCTCATCGCCCCATTGTACTCCCATCGCTGGCCTAGCCATCCCTCTACTCACCCACACCTGCTGTTATTCTCCAGCGACGGCAGGCGAACCAGTAAACCCTCGTACAGTCGTACTCCCCTCTGCGTGGGAAACAACTGCCGAGTCTTCCCTGCCTCCGTGTCGTTCCCTTCCTAGGCCTCACCGGCGTCCACCGCCCTAGTGCTCTCGCCGCGGCCTGGTCAACGTGGTCAACGACCGACATGCATCTGAAGTGGACTGTACGTGGAGAGGCCGACAGCTGGGTCCACGGTTGCACGCAAGGAAATGCCTCCTTATTACGTGCAAAATAATGATTCCTTCACCTGACATCAGAGACCCACCGAAAGGGCCTCTGTATTTCGCGAAAAAAGTGTTACAGCCGCTGACAGCTCGGACCCACCAGCTATATCTTCGCACGCAAGGAAGTGCCTCCTTATTGCGCACAAAAAAATGAATAGTCCCCCTGTTAGATGGGACCCAGTATAGTGGCAGGCTGACTTGTGGGTCTACTAAGTTGATGGGGACGGAGGGCTTTGTCAACTTAGTCAATATGCATGATTCTAGCTCTAGTGACCATACGATGTCCATCCAACGGCCGTAGTGCTTCTTCAACCTCTGGTCTTCTTGCTCCAGCCGCCCAAACCAGCGCCGGTCGTGCTTCGTGCTCCTGCCTCCCGTGGCCGCCTACTACTCCCACCGCTGGCCGGGCCATCCCTCTACTCACCCACACCCCCTGTTATTCTGCGGCGATGGCAGCCTCACACCGCAGCGAACCAGTGAACTCTCGTACTCCTCTACGCGTGGGCATCCACTGCCGCGTCTTCCCCGGCTCCGCGTCGTCCCCTTCCTAGGCCTCGCCGTCGTCCACCACCCTGGTGCTCTCGACGCGGCGTGGTCAACGTGGTCAAGGAACGGCTTCCATCAGTCGTGGACTGTACGTGGAGAGGCTGACAGCTGGGTCCACGGCCGCGGCAAGGAAGTGTCTCCTTATTATGCGCAAAATAATTATTCCTCCACCTGACAGCAGGGACCCACCGTATTTTGCGAAAAAACATTTCCCCTTGACTGCTGGGACCCACCAGCTACATCTTCGCACGCAAGGAAGTGCAACCGAAAAAAAAAACGATTCGCCCCCCTAACTGCTGGGACCCACCAGCTACATCTTAGCATGCAAGGAAGTGCCTGATAGTCGGGACCCACCTGGTCGAAGCGTACGTAGCATTGTCATTCTGGTTGCGAACGTGTATGTACATATATACTGGTGGATGTAGAGGCGTGTACGTGTCGTAGTAGAGGCGCGTACGTGTTGTAGTAGAGGCACGCACGTAGCACGTACACGTACGTACAGCGGCCAGTGTGCAAGAAAGAAAATACGGCCATGTATGTGTACATACGGGCGGGGTCTCGAACGCCTACTCGCGCATACGTACGGCCAGGGCTCGTTTACATGGCTGGGTCGGAACGAAGAAACAGCGTCATCGTCGTGTTCATGGGGAGGCAACGGAATGCGTTGTGTTCATCGGGAGGCAACGGAACACGTGGGAGCCAACCGGCTGGGTCAGAACGGAATGTGTGGTCGTGTTCATCGGGAGGGCTTGGACGGAACAGGCGATGGAAACGAGTCCTGACGTACTGCAGAACGGAGGAAATGGCCTTGTGTTCGACCGGCCACGTTCAAAACGGGATCCTGTTCATCGGGAGGGGTCTGGCGTATCGCAAAACGGAGGAAAGGACCTCCTACGGTCGAAACGGGGGTCCTGTTGATCGGGAGGGGTGTGGCGTACCGCAAAACGGTTAATAAAATTCACACATGTCTATGGTCAGGAAACATAACCATCTTTGATTAACGAGCTAGTCAAGTAGAGGCATACTACGGTCTTTTCTATGTATTCACACATGTACTAAGTTTTCGGTTAATAAAATTCTAGCATGAATAATAAACACTTATCATGATATAAGGAAATATAAATAACAACTTTATTATTGCCTCTAGGGCATATTTCCTTCAAATGCGTCTTGTGAAAAATGGTCCACCATTTGAAAAATAGCTATTGGAGCCATGCCTTTTATTGTACATGAAAAACCCAAATGAACCGAACATGGCAAATACAACACATCACAACGGCTTATTATCCAACCAACGTTGAGCCATGGCAAGACTTTCCCTAGGCCGATACTCTATGGCTGAGTGGCCACCACCCTGTGTAAGCAATTAACCAACAATTATTGCAGTGTCACATTGTTTCTTCTATGGTCCAATCATATCAGTAACTTTATATCACAGAATGCAAAATACAAGATAACGTACCTTTAGTGTCGCAAATGTCAAATGGTTGGCATATGTGATTGTAAATCTACACCAAAGACAACACAACCAAAAGAACAAAATTAAAATATCAAGCATGTACTCTTTCCACAAATTCATCTTATCTATTAAGGTTAACCTTTTTTGGTCTATGTTAAAGCTGCTCTACATCCTAGTGTATGTGGCAGAAAAATAAACAGAAATATTATATCCCCCTTCTCAGGAATCAGAATACATATATACACAACTTACCCTCCAGCCTGGCCACCGAGATGCCATGCTCTCCAGTCATCGACTATTGAGAAGTTGAAGGATCTAATCCACGCATGTGTTCCCAAAAATGGTATCACAAGATCATGATCCCCGCTGCACTTAGAGGTGATGATTTAAAGGCATTGACAAATTTTCAATCAGCACATGTAAATACCAAGGAGAGGAAAATTGTACCTAAACACAAGTGCACGGTAGCCCCTGATTGTGAGGTTGAAATGGTACTCTATGCTGCTCAAGAGATCAAATGAATAGGGCATACTTTTTCTGCATCTCTTAAACTCTCCAATTGTTCCCTAGATGGATGCGATGAGTCAACAAGTCAACAATGATCAGAAGTTTGGAAATTTTACAAAATTTATATTATGCAAAGGTTAAGCTACGGTGGTTCTCACATGTCTACTCTCAATAGCTAGAAATTGTTAAAGCATCATTTATTTTTATGAGTCCAAACTAGAACGATGTGAAATGAATATATTACTCAATTTAGGACCATTTAGTCTATGTTGCTACATGAAATGGCTATGTTTATTCAACTCTAGGGCCATTTAGTCAATATTGTAGCATGCTTATGCCGAAAGGCCCACTAAACCAGCAGTCTGGCCATGTTGGTTTATTATACACATGTCAAGAACTAACATGGAGTAAGATTGTCTAACATGGAGTAAGATTGTCAGATCCAATAAGAGTTGTACCACACCCGTACTCCCTCCTTCCATCTATATAGGGCCTAATGTGTTTTCAAGCCCGCCTTTGACTATTGACAAGATTAACAGTACATGAGATGTATAATTTGAAAATTATATCATTGGAAGCTCCTTTCATGTATGAATTTGACGGTATGCTTTCTGTAAGTTGCATGTCACATATTATTGCTTTAACATTTGGTCAAAGTTAGCCTCAAAAACGCATTATGCCCTATATAGATGGAAGGAGGGAGTAGTTGCAATTAACTAATTTAGATGACATGATATGGTGACAAAGCAAACTAACTATCTCATAATGCTAGCTACTTGATCATGTATGTATTTTTTTTTCAATATGTATGCGTACGTAGCATAAAGGAAAAATAGGTCATATGATTGGTTACATGCTTCACCCCAAGAGCGTCTCTGGTGGAATTGTCATTCGCCCAAATGTTGGATAGGTAGTAACGGTATGCCTGTGTATGAGAGTGCAACCGTACACAAATTCATGTCACCATAACAAAAAATGAAATTCATATCAAATTTTAAAAAACTTCTATAAAATTATCGTTGCTGGGTAAATACAAGAGTAACTTACGAAACAATTGATGGTAGGTTGTTCAGGAGACAGCTCGCTTAGCTGAGCATTTTCTTCTAACATAAATCTATGTCTTAAGAGATCCCATACACATTTGACACCCACGATATATCCTTCGTCAATTTCAGAAATGAGCTGCACTTAATACAAGTGGCCAATATAATGTACACATGTACAATGTTAGCTTGTACAAGTAACTTGGAACCTAGTAGGAATCTTACATCTTCAATAGTATTTAGCACCATGTCACACGGTTTATTCCTTGGTCTTATATAACTTCCTTCACAGTTCCCCACTGCAGCCTTTGGAAAAGGAGAAGGGAAAAAATATTATCACTGCAATTTATAAATGTGTGTGAATATGGAATTACCTCATATATTTGATCAGATATAATTCCAACACCATGAGCATATTGTGCTCTGAAATTTCTATCATAATCTGAGCCTGTCAAAGGGTTGCCGACTAGATAGCCCTGTTAACACACCTTTCATTCATTACCATCACTTATTGTAGTTTATAAAATGAAAGATTTTGGACATAACTATTAGTTGCTTTAAGCCTGATTAATTACTTGCCTTGAGATTAATCCTGGGTTGCTTCCCATGTTCGATTTCTGAAGCCAAAAAGAAAATCACGTTAGAACTACTACTAGGATAAAACACCATGATTAATCACAAGGAACTCCAAAAATGAATTGACACTTGTGTCTATTTACTATATACATATATTGACGGAAGATTAATGCAAATTTGTAAAAATTCCTTTACCGCAACTTACATTACCAGATGATATCCTTGTTTATTTTAGAGTCAATGTCCAGACTTACCTTGTGAAATGTGGTGTGCGATAAATGGAGTCATCATTCCAGCATATGAACTTCCTCCAACAAAGAAAGGGTTTGATTGGTAGTGTGGGTGATCGATAAACCACTACATCAAGATGCATAAGACGATGAGAAATTCACACACATTTTTTTCAACTGCAGATACCTAACAAAGATAGATAAGTTTCACCTTGTTGAGAAATGTTACAACATGCATAGAAAACGAGAAATCCCCAACATCACGATAACCTTCCACATCACGTGCGTAGGAGAAACCCGTACCCACTGGAGAATCCAATAAGATGATGCTTGCCGTCTGAATATAAAATATATGCTTACTAGAATAGAGATGTGGAGAGGGACATCATCAATGTTAAGATAAAATAACATCTCACCTTGGACCATGAATAGGGATTATAGGCCACCTGTGGCAAGCTACCATTATAAGGCGCCAACACGAATTTCATAGGACCTGTTAAGCAAATATCACTAAGGTATATCTCATGTAAAATATATAAAAAGATCAACCCGCTGGTGAAAGCTCCATGAGGTGCTTAGTGAGAGAAACTGGTTATTTGGTGAGCAAATCTAGCAAAACATGACATCATGTTATTTAAGTTTTGTAGAAGCTGACATATTCAATCGTTTTCAACAAAATTTGGTTGTGTATTTAGTCATCTAGAGTAGTGGCGGGAAAGGTGCCTTCCACTATCTAAACCATGAAGTGTTGCATGCACTCTCGCATAGGCAAATGTGTAGGATCTACCGGGTGCTACACTTCTATTGTCTAACTCAATAGCTTGCTAAGGATTTGCGCCCACATGTTGTATTCCAAAGGTATATATCTTAACTTTAATAATCTTTGAATTGAATTAAATACAAGGGTCACATTCGACAACTTTTAAGGGTGTTAACCAAGTCCCAAGTCATTTGACAACTAACAAGGTTCCCTCACACATGTGGATTATTGCACACGATCGGAGTTTGAATCAGAAACAACCAACATGGTGGTTGAAAATTTGTACCAAGTAATATCACTGATCAGTCATGGATATATTTATTACGGGTTTCAGTTCTTCAACATATATGTCAACATTTTAGTCTAATGTTTTGGATTTTGTATGGATCAAAATTTTCCCTTCCCAGAAAACCAAGAACTCCATTATACTAATTATGTGAACTTTGTGAAAAAGACATTCACTGATCTAAATGAGAATGTTAAGTAGAAAACTGATAGTTGTATTATATCAGTTCTGGGAAATTTCATGAAACTAAATCCAGAAATTTAGCCGTTCTACGAAAAGGTGGACAAGGCATAGGTTTGTAATTATTGTGCAATAATTCATGTAGTCCAATGCTAATTTTAGTTATTTCCTATAATCAATGTAGTCACCCTTTGACCAAAAAGACTTTCGTCTCACTTTATAGATAAAAGCAACAACCGAGTACATAGGTAACACACATACACCAACCCGCTGCAGTCACCCCCTTGGCCTTTAGTCACTCATAAGAGTGATTTCTTATTATTAACTATCGATCCATTAAGAGAAGTGGGTCGCAGCATTTTCTTTTTTTTTGTAAATTTCACAGGTCTGTTAAAAGGTGCCAGATTTTGTAACACAACCCGATACACATTTGCAAACTCGGACGATTTGCTCATCTAGCCTTGAATTAGAGATGAGTAAAATGCATCCACGGTCATTCTTTATCTTAATCTGATGTAGTAATTGATCACAGAAGTGAGCTTCACTCTTTATCTTAATCTGATGTAGTAATTGACAGCATGGTGGCTTGCTTCTAGCAAGCTAGCTAGCTAATAGCCTAATACACCTACAGAGACAAAAGGAACGGAGGATGAGGGTCTCACCAACTTCGTAGAAAATCAAGCTAGAGCAGCCGGGCCCTCCCGTCAGCCACAGGACGACGGGGTCCGTATCGGGGCTCCTCTCCGACTTGACGAAGTAGTAGAAGAGCTCCGTTCCCGTCTCCTCGTCCACGTTGACGTACCTGCAGAATCAGAAGAGCGCTTAGAGAAAGAAGCAGCATGGAAGCTTGCAGGAAGAGGCAGAAACTTGGTTACCCGGTCTCCAGGTGGAACGGAAGGCGGCCATGGAAGCCGGGGAGATGGGTCACCACCGTCACCGACCGCGAGAGCGGCAGAAGAAGAAGAGCCAAGGGGACGACGAGACTCAGGAAGAACAGGGAAGCAGCCATACCCTTGCGCAGCTTCTCGCGAGATGGTGTGCAGCGGCATCTCTTTTTTCCTTGTCCGTCGTCGACCTTATACAGCTCAGGTTGGATGCGGATCTGGCAAAATAATGACTGACACGGCCAAAAATTAGGAATCGTAATGACGCTCGCTCCCTCTAGATCTGTGCTGTGCCTGCAATTTCGCCACTCTCCATGGTAGCCTGCCATCTCATTACAACTCTCCTCTGCATGTGTGCATG
Organism: Triticum aestivum; assembly: GCF_018294505.1. Taxonomy (NCBI): domain Eukaryota; kingdom Viridiplantae; phylum Streptophyta; class Magnoliopsida; order Poales; family Poaceae; genus Triticum; species Triticum aestivum. The sequence goes on along the minus strand of NC_057807.1, from coordinate 450,620,587 downwards.
CAAGAGCCGTGTGACCACGCTGGGGTAGGTAGCCTATTTTTTAAGCTTTGTAAGGCTGGTCATAGTAGGAGTAACATAGGTAGTAACATAGATGTCACATAAGCAAAAATGATGATGTGGCAAGTAGTTAATGAGGAAAGAGGCAAATAGAGTAACATAATATGTTACCATCACATAGCGATTTCCAATGCATAATGAGTCTACAAAGTAATAAATAAAGGCAACTATGTTACCACACCTATGACAATACCCACTATGAAGGTAGTAACATAAACTAGTAACATACGTATGTTACTAGTCTAAGTTACTTCCCACTATGACCAGCCTAAGCTTGGACTAGAATATGCCACCCTCGCAGAGGGCCACGTGTACTACTTAGGCTGGTCATAGTGGGAAGTATTTCCTATGTCCGGATGTATTAGGCCCGTGAGCAACCTCAGCACGTCCCTTCCTATTAGGCCCCATAATTAAGTATGCAATTAAGTAGCATTGGAAAAGTAGAATATTACTCCTATTCATGCGCTGGATGGATAATTAAGATGAGAGAATCCGTAGCTCATAAATCTCACTACCATGCAACCAATGCATGCGTAGCATGCATGTCTAGGAGCAACCGCTGCAATTAATTGCGGAGGGCAAACCATCCATGCCGTTTGATTAGATGCAAAGCACGAGGTTTTTACGGGAACTGTTATGTCTGCCTTGGTTTTAGTGTTTTGGTCTTTGGGCCCAATAAACCTAGATGGAGGAAGTAACTTATACTAGTGTCATGCATATGACATAGTCTAAGTTACTATTTTCATAGTGTAAAGTAACATAATAGTACTAGTATCATAAATGAGTTCATTTATTTGCTTGTAGACTCATTCTTTTTCGAAAAGCGTTATGTTACAGTAACATATTACTATGTTACTCTAACCACCTCTTTTCTCATTAACTACATGTCACATAAGTAAAAAATCGGAGTACGCTATATTACTAACTAAGTTATTCTCACTATGACTAGCCTTACAATCACCTGATCTGGATCTTACTACATCTATCATTTAATATGTCTCTGCTTTCCTGCTAGGCGCATCGTCCCGAGGAGATCTCTGACCGTTTGAAGATCCTGTGTCTGGATCATTAGGGAGAATTCCGATGGATTTTTTTATGACGGATATTGCTCTAATCTCAGAGGCATCTCCTCGCAAAAAAAATAAATTCTCAGAGGCATCTAGGGCTTCAGAGTTAAACTTGGTCGTGCATCAGCCCAGTTCAGTAATAAACAGGACCCACCAGTTGATCATCAAAAGATGGATGAAGTTTTTTTTTAAGAGACAAAAGATGGATGAAGTAGCTAGTCAAAATGTGCAGGAGCTACTCTCACATCACAAAAAATAGTCGCGACTCATGCATGATGGTTGAGGTTGGAAGGAACTTGACCCAACACCGGCAACATTTGGGAGGGCATGGTTATGCCTCGCTTTTCGTCGGGCGCGCCTATCTCCAGCGTGCGGGAAGCCACATGCCACAGCCTCGTTTTTTTTCTTTTTATTCACGTTTTTTTTATTTTTTTACTTTTTTTCTTACCTTTGTTTATACTTTCAGAATATTCTAAATATATTATAAAAATGCTTTACATAGAATATTTGACCAATATTAATGAAACATTTAAAAATGTTAAATGTGTATAGAAAATGTATTTCTCATGTATACAAAAATATAAAAAGGGTGTACGAAAAAAGTTGATCATATCTTTAAAAAATATCAATCAAGCAATTGAAAAATGGTAATCAAATATTTGAAAGTTTTAATCAAGCATTTGAATGTTTTAATATGTATGGAAAAGATGTTTCTCATGTATATGAAAATAGTATATAAAAATATACAATGTGTATGAAAAATGTTGATAATGTATTTTAAAAAATTAACAGTATAAAAAATGTTTCTGATGTATACAAAAATATATGACTTACATGGAATAAAAGTAGATTTCAAGATTTTTTTTAAAAAGTTAATTTTTTATTTAAAAAATGTTAAACATGTATATACAAATGTACCTGGTGTATACAAAAAATGTACATTGTGTGTGAAAAAAATGTCTATTCCCACTAAAAAAATGTTCACCATGTATTTGAAAGATAGGGGAAGATTTGGTCTTCAGCAAGCTACTGATCACTTCTGACTATTTGGGAGTCATAAATGACCTAAATATGGTCGATCACCTTGGCACTTATTGCATTATATTGAAGGAGAATAATTCACGGAAGCAAGTAATGATGAGGCACATAGACTTGTTAGAATGGCTATATCTCTTGAGGTGGGCGCCATATGTGGCTCACGGATCCGCCAGATCATCTTTCCATTCCTGTAACATTGCTACTTGAAATAAAGCCTGTTGTTATGAGCATGATAGCGCAGTGTTGCTAACATGACATAATCAGACCCTCCGCTGCAGGGCAACGCCATTGCATAGGAGCGTCCTTTAAAGTTTAGTGACCAAACATCGTATTACTTCGAGCAATCCTCACGGATAAAAGGAACACTTTCATGAAAAGGAATTTTGCCACGAGTGCATCTTTTATAGAACTCGTCCATCATTTGAGGCTGTCGCATCTCCCGACTCCTCCCGTGTCGCCCCTGCACGGCAACCGGGGGGAACCCTAGCGCCGCCGCGTCCTCGTTCCTTCCCCGACCTCTCCTCCTCACCGCCGCCGGGGCGCGCCGCCGGGCAAAGCCCGGTCGGCGGCGGCGGCGGCGGGATCTCTTCTCCCACGGCTCGCTGGATCTGGCGCGAGTGGATCGCGGCGGTGGTTGGCGGTGTGTTGGAGGCGGGGCGCGCCGGCGCGGGCTTGGGGGCGACGGCAGTTTCCCCTAGTGTGCGTGGGAGTCCGCTCGGGGCGCGCGGCGGCGACCCTCGGCAAGCGGTGGCGAGCGCTCCGGCATGTGCAGGCGGCGGTGGTCCCTATGCGCGGACGGCGGCTCCGTCTCTGACCCGGACGGCGCGGGGATGGCGGCGGCCTGGCGTGGCCGGCGATCTGGATGCGTTGGTGCCGGCGGCTCACTGATCTACCGGTGCTCCAGGGTTCTGCCTGGTGGTGCTAGTGGTGACGGCGGCCCGTGCACGAGAGTTGGATCCCTTCGAACTGATCTGGATGAAAACTTGCCTTCGGCGTCTGCTAAGGCCGGCGGTGGAGGCGCTATCTGCGTCGTTCCCTTCTTGAAGGCATCACCGTGGAGAAGTTTGTGACGCCCGGATAATTAGCTACAATAATCCCACGCTAATAATGCCACATCACCACAGTTACAGTTACTAATCTCGCGCTAGTTCGAAATTGATTCGATTCCAAATTTAAAATAAAAGGCAAACAATAAATTTTTAAAATGTCAAAAACCAAAATGTTCGGGTTGTGACAAGTATTGCATAGGAAATTATAGTGAAGAACCCATATTTAAATAAAATACTTAAATGCACTATAGTAGATAAAACAGCGACAAAACAGTTATTCAAATGCTTTCAAAATAATAAACAATTCCAAACCTATTTTATTTTAGTGCTAAAGTGTTTGTGGCGGTGGCATAAATTGTAACACTATTTTAGGTGCCACTTTTGTATTTTATTGAAACTAGGCTAAAACAGAAAAGAAATAAAATAAATAATAGTAAAAGAAAACAAAACAAACAAAAAAACAAGAAGAAGAAAAGGAAAGCACCCCCCCCCCGGACACGGCCCAGCAGGCCTCCAGGCCGCACGGCCGGTCCACCAGGACCAATCGGCCACCCCCACTCCCTTATCCTCTCTCGCCCGAAACCCTAACCCCCCACTACTCCCACTCGCCCCCACTCCCTCTCCCTCGTCCCACTCCTCCTCTGCCCTCCGATCTGAATCGAGGGAAATGGCTCCCGACCCCGTTGCCGCGACCCTTCGCCGTCACCTCGCCAACCGTCGTCGCAAGGAGAACGACCCCACCGCCCGGATCGACCGCGCCCGCCGTCACCGAAGCTACCTCGCCGGACGCCATCGCCGGCCTGCCTCCTCCTCCCCATCGGCCTGCTTCCTCTCCGCCGTCGTCCCCGTCGACCACCCCGACCCCCGCCGCCCCGTCCCTACGAATCACGGTGAGGCCCCAGGCATCTTCCTTTCACTGTCACCCGCGCTCACCGCGCCCTCGTCGTCCTACCGAACCGGCTCACCATGCCACGGCTTCACCGCTCCAGCTTCACCGCGCTCCCCGGAGCTCCTCTGCACCGCCTCGTGGCCGCGCTCCCACACGGTCCTTGGCCTCGCCCGCAGCCCCTGTGCGCTGCTCCCGCTTTCCCCGCTCCTTCCCGCGCAATCCGCGCCACCCCGCGCCATCCCCGCCCGTGGTGGGGTTCCCTCGCGCGCCCGCTCGCTGCGGGCGACGCCCGGTGCGAATCCCCCTCAGCTCTGTCTGCGCCCGCGCTCGCCGTCACCGGCCACGACTTCCGCCGAAGCCCCCTGCTGCCCGTGCCTCCCGCTCGCCGGTCCGGTCCCCGCCACCGGCCGCGCCCTTTGCCGTCGGCGCCCCACCAGCCTCGCCCCGTGGTTGGTCTGGGCGAGCTCCCTGTCGGGCGGGCTGGCGCCCATCGCCCAGCACGCCCCTGCGCCCGTAACCGCATACCCGGTGCCCGCTAAGGCCCTATGTGCCTATGGCAAACGGGCCCCGCCCCCAAACGTTTTTATTATTATTTCTTTTAATAAAAAAGAAAAATAAAATAATAATAATAATATAATTTAATTAATGAATTAGTAAATTAGTTAACTAAGTTAATTAATTTAATTAAATATGTTAGCATAACCTTATCACTTAATTAAACTAGTTAATTATGTTTAGTTAAACTAAGTCAATGGCAAACTGGCCCCACCTGTCTGTTGACCGGTCAATGGTCAAATTTTGACCTGCTGACATCATGGTGATGTCATGATGACATCACCTTTCACTATTCTGGATAATGTTCGATTTAAATAATTAAATAAATTCTAAAAATGATTAAAAACTTTGAAAATTAATATAAAATAAACCGTAGCTCGGATAAAAATACTTTGTACATGAAAGTTGCTCAGAACGACGAGACGAATTCGAATACACAGCCTGTTCGTCCGCCACACATCCCTAGCATATCAAACACGCAACATTTCCCCTCCGGTTCATCTGTCCGAAAACGCGAAACACTGGGGGATACTTTCTCGGATGTTTCCCCCTATCGTCGGTATCACCTACTACCGCATTAGGGCACACCTAACACCGCTCATTGTCATGTCATGCATCGTCATGCTTATGTTTGCATTGTATTTACTGTTTCTTCCCCCTCTTCTCTTCGGTAGACTACGAGACCGACGACGCTGCTGCCTCGTTCGACTACGGAGTTGACGACCCCCTCCTTGCCAGAGCAACCATGCAAGCCCCCCCCCCCTTGATCACCAGATATCGCCTATTCTTCTCTATACTGCTTGCATTAGAGTAGTGTACCATGTTACTGTTCGGTTACTCCTATTATGTTGCATAGCCTGCCATTATTGCTACAGTCATTGATACCTTACCCGCAATCCTAAATGCCTAGTATAGGATGCTAGTTTTTCATCATTGGCCCCACATTCTTGTCAGTCTGCCTTACTATACTATCGGGCCGTGATCACTCGGGAGGTGATCACGGGTATATACTATACATACATATACTATACAGATGGTGACTAAAGTCGGGTTGGCTCGTTGAGTACCCGCAAGTGATTCCGATGTGGGGGCTGGAAGGACAGGTGGCTCATCCCGGTAGAGGTGGGCCTGGGTTCCCGACGGCCCCCGACTGTTACTATGCGGCGGAGCGACAGGGCAGGTTGAGACCACCTAGGAAAGAGGTGAGCCTGGCCCTGGTCGGCGTCCGCGGTTACTTCAAAATAACACGCTTAACGAGATCTTGGTATTTGATCTGAGTCTGGCCACTGGCCTATACGCACTAACCAACTACGCAGGAAAGATATGGGCACTCGACGTCGTGGTATCAGTTGAAGCCTACTTGACGTCAGCGACAGAGCGGCGCGCACCGGGTTGGACCGCGTAACGCAACTTCCTTTGAAATGGAGGTTGCTAGGTCTGCTCACCGGCCGCGTACGCAACATGCAGGTGTGCAATGGGCGATGGGCCCAGACCCCTGTGCACATAGGTTTTAGACCGGCGTGCTGACCTCTCTGTTATGCCTAGGTAGGGCTGCGTCGTGTTGATCTTCCGAGGCCGGGCATGACCCAGGAAAGTGTGTCCGGCCAAAGGGGATCGAGCATGTTGGGTTATGTGGTGCACCCCTGCAGGGAAGTTAATCTATTCTAATAGCCGTGTCCCTTGGTAAAATGATGACTCGGAGTTGTACCTTGACCTTATGACAACTATAACCGGATACTTAATAAAACACACCCAGGCAAGTTCCACAGACAACCCGGTGATCGCTTTTCCACAGGGCGACGAGGGGAGGATCGCCGGGTAGGATTATGCTATGTGATGATACTTGGAGGACTTCAATCTACTCTCTTCTACATGCTGCAAGACGGAGGCTGCCAGAAGCGTAGTCTTCGATAGGACTAGCTATCCCCCTCTTATTCTGGCATTCTGCAGTTTAGTCCACGAATATTGCCTCTTTACACATATACCCATGCATATGTCGTGTACATCCTTGCTTGCGAGTACTTTGGTTAAGTACTCACGGTTGCTTTTCTCCCCCTCCCCCCCCCCTTCCTTTCTACCTGGTTGTCACAACCAGATGTTGGAGCCCAGGAGCCAGACGCCACCGTCAACGACGACTCCTACTATACTGGAGGTGCCTACTACTACGTGCAGACCGCTGACGACGACCAGGAGTAGTTAGGAGGATCCCAGGCAGGAGGCTTGCGCCTCTTTCGATCTGTATCCCAGTTTGTGCTAGCCATCTTATAGCAACTTGTTTAACTTATGTCTGTACTCAGATATTGTTGCTTCCGCTGACTCGTCTATGATCGAGCACTTGTATTCGAGCCCTCGAGGCCCCTGGCTTGTATTATGATGCTTGTATGACATATTTTATTTTTAGAGTTGTGTTGTGATATCTTTCCGTGACTCCCTGATCTCGATTGTACACGTTTGCGTGTATGATTAGTGTATGATTGAATTGGGTGCGTCACAAGTTGGTATCAGAGTCGACTGCATGTAGGAATCCCTCTTTCCAACTCCTTGGCCGAAGTTGAGTCTAGACATTGCAAAATCTTTACTAACATGGATGTGTGGCCTATGGGCCCACGTCGCCATTGGGTGGTATTAGGATCTTTTATTCCTTGTATATACTCTGGGACTCTTATCTCTCTTCTACTCGGGTTAAATGATTTTGCTAACTCTAACTCTAGGTTCTCGTAAATACTTTCTGCCAGAGAGCCCCCTTATTACAGATGATCGCCTACTGCGCCAGAAGATTCCGAAGATACTCTCCGATGTTTTCCCGAGACCATTGTGCCATTCGCCCTTGCAATCCCTTCCATCGATAAGTCCTTATGGATAAATACTTACACCTGTCCTTCTTACTTCCATTCCCAGCTGCTCTTGTTATTACAAGATGCATCGGATTATTCTTCGACTTCTAATAATCTCTTCAGCCACCGCCTTACAGATCTTGCCGCATGAATACCTCTACGAATAATTTCTCACACATATTAAGTATCCGCTCATCCCCAGTTGATTCAGTTAATTCACAAAAGTCTTCGAAATACTATTTGAACTTTCAAAAATCCTGAGCAGCTTATTGCTCTTGAAATTCTTGCTTGCTTGCATTATGGTTAATCCCTTAAGTCTCATAATCTTATTGGCATCCCTTGTCATTATCATTTTGAGTCTGTTGATTCAAAATGTTGCGAATGGTCGCAATCCTCAACCAGATCGTAGAATTCATCCTTCCGGCTCAGACGTCATTTTAAACATGAGCTGGATCTCGACCAATTAAATTGTCGTCGATTGTAACCCTAAGCCTACTCAACTTATCCATCCTTAATCAGAGCGTTTTCTTCTGATTCCTTAATCTGGAAATCATAATTCCTTTACATTGAGCTTTGAATTAGTCAGTTGTTTCTATAATAAGATCTCCCTGCATTCTTTCTCCTTCTAGTTGAGTACCGATGCTTACATCAGATCCCTTGTGGACCGCGAGATCCTTTGTTGGGTTTTATCCGACAACGTCCTTCCTATTAAATCACTTTGGAAGTTCTTCCCTAATACATATGCCTTTGGTAAATTGGATCCTTGCTTTTGTCAACAATGCTCTGCTCCCTAGCCTGAGTTATTCGCTCCTGAAGTTTGTGGTATATGTTACTAAGATGCCCGATGGGTTGAACCTATGCCTTCCCCTAATCCATGAGAACCTGAAAGTTTTCACAATTCATACTCTTCCGGCGTTCTACCAGATAGAATTCCAGCACTACAATTTTATCAAAGCGAGAGGTGAATGAAATGATATGCATTAAAGAAGTGGAGTCGACCTTGAACTTTGTGTTCATGCCCATGAAAATGATGTAGACCGTCTCGGAAGCTTCTTGCAAAGTGATTATCTAGCTGTATGATTCTTTCGGTATTCTTGAATTGATTCCTTACAGTTATGGTTCCGACCATGCTGTCCTGATCTGATATATCTGATGGGAGTTCATTCCAGTGCCTTGTCTATTTTTGGCAAGGTTGAAGTATCTACTGTCACAGGTCAATGACCCGGTTCTACTTCTATCATGTTCTACCTTCGAGTATTACCCCCTGGTATCTCGAAGATGTCTAGCCATTGCACCACGTCTTACTAACTTTGTTGAAGTAATGTCTTTCCTTGTCGTAATCACTCTACGGGTTCTGGTTTGTTGTCAACCGAGGACACTGACTAGTGAAATTATTCCCCACTACAAATCAAATACACCTAGTATTTTTACTAGAAACTCTGAACCCAATCTGGTCTTCCTAGACTATCGGCTGCATCCTGGTCTTGCTATCTTTGACTGTGCTACCTCGTCCTTCTCTGGTGCACGAATTCTTCAGTGTGTGAGCACGACTTACGTCGAGCTTTCAACATCATGTTGCTTGTCTTGAAAGGAAACTTTGGTTCCGAGCTTGCCTCTTATATATTGATCCTATAACTTGCCACTTCGTCGTTTCCTTGCTTGTTGCCGTTGTTGTTTGATTGCATCCTCTTGAAACCTCCCAGCAAATGAGTCGGATCACCTTCAACACTCTGACTTCTTTCGAGATGTCAACTGTGTTCATGATGAGAAATACCCTCCTTGCCCTCGATGATTTTTATTATCATCGACAACACCCTTGACTTCCTTTCATCCTGAACTTGTCCACATTATGAATACAACTTGCTCCCCAGCTAGTGTTGTGTTCTGCCCTAAAGTATTACTGTCTTTTCTATCAAGAATGTTGTGGGGATTGCTCCACCCCTTAGAAATTCTCGGTATGGTGATACTTCTCACCATCACCATTCTTCCTTGGTCCCCGTGTTGTTTTAACCAGGATACCAATATGCTAATGATGTTGTTTGAGTTCTGTACTTCTAGCAACCCTATTGCTTTGAAGTTAACGATGGACAGTTCGTTCTTAGACTGTTGGTTATTGAATCGTCACTCTAACATTGATCTTGTTGCCTAAAGTCATATTTCAGGCACACCTTTCAACTAATGATTGAGGGTGTATGTTTTCCTCGAGCATACAACATTATATCATTTGAACTGACAAGTGTCATCTTCTTGTTCACATTATAGTGGAAATCCATCCGTTTGGAATTCTCGATGAATTGTCGCTGAGCCCATCAGCCACCTCCTCATTCCCTCCTTGGTCTAATGATGAACTATTGTTTCAGGAACCCGCTCCCCTAGTTCATTTCCCGAGAATATTGCAATGTATTTCGTCGATTTGTGTTGCACCTTTTCTTCTCGGACATCCTGAGTCTGAGGTATCCTGACACCAATCAGATCTGAATCTCGGTCGGATATGATGGTTGGAACATATTTTCAAGAGTTATAACATTGGTCCTTATATGACCCGGTAGGGTGATGTCATGCCTAGCACACCTGGCCGGAGGACCTATTGTTATAGTTTCCTTTTTCGCAAGGTTAGCCATTCTTCCATGAGGAAATTGTAAGACTTATTCTACAAGTTGTTCCTGATGGATCCTTTGTGTATCCAAAGTCCGACCTTGCTTGAAGACCATATCAATGCTATCTCGAAGCATGTCTGTGGTACTCCAATCTTCAGTAAGAGCATTTGAAGCACAATGCAAAAATTTCCTTATCAATTATTCAAACACCATTGTATGGATAATGTCATGAAATTTTCTCTCCCCTCATCTAAAGGGTTTTCTATTTATATCTTGCCATGGATATCATGCTCTGTTTGACCTTGGAAAGGATATACCCCTGAATTATGTGTTTAAACACCTTTTCCTTTCCATTGTTTTGTTTAATCTTTCTTGTGATCTATATGATCTAAGCAGTAATAATTCACTTCTTATGTAAACACCTCGTTGTGTCATTTTGTCATTAAGACCCTATTACTATTGTTAATGACATTTTGGTAACCACCGATGGACGAGAACTTTGCCTATTGGTCCGCCTTGTTCAACGAGCGGGAAGATGGTTCTCTTTGTCCCTCGCCCTTGGTACCGACATTGTTGCCAACATAACCGACAGGCTATCCTCTGTCATGCCTTGCTATCGTGACCGTGCAAGATGTCAGCGCCCCTTATCTACTTTTGACCCACCTGGTGGGAACATAACCCATAGTTCCACAGGATCGAAACCTGACTCTCATGTACACCCTTGTTTCCAAAGTTATTCCTCACGCTTGGCTTCGTATGCAGATCATGAGCCACCTTCCTAGAGATCATCAATTCTGGTATCTGATACAATATGTAATCCGTTGCTCTGCACCCCTTTACGCCCTATTTCAGGCATCGAACGATTGACTGCCTGCTCGAAACTTCCATGATACCTCCTTACTTTGCTCTTGATATTTTCTTAAGTTTCAATTCGAGAGTCACTTTCCGCCACCTTCCCGATGTTATCGACCCGATAGTCAACCTTGCATAGGTCTGTTCTCCTGAAATACACACCTTTTATTCTTTCGTAAGTACGATGGAGTTCCCGAAGAAAGGATGCCGACTTGATCATGATGACCTGAAGCAGAGAAATGAAGACATCAACGTAATGGATCGATCTCTTCGAGAAGAGCAACCAAGAACACTCGCCGGAATTTCGTATCCTGAAGTTTACCCCTTTACTCCGCCTCTTAAATCTCGGGACGAGATTTCTTGTAGTGGACGCTAATGATGCCACGTCACCATAGTTACAATTGCTAATCTCGCGCTAGTTCGAAATTGATTCGATTCCAGATTTAAAATAAAAGGCAAACAATAAAATTTTAAAATGTTAAAAACCAAAATGTTCGGGTTGTGACAAGTATTGCATAGGTAATTATAGTGAAGAACCCATATTTAAAAAATACTTAAATGCACTATAGTAGATAAAACAACGACAAAACAGTTATTCAAATGCTTTCAAAATAATAAACAATTCCAAACCTATTTTATTTCAGTGCTAAAGTGTTTGTGGCAGTGGCATAAATTGCAACACTATTTTAGGTGCCACTTTTGTATTTTATTGAAACTAGGCTAAAACAGAAAAGAAATAAAATAAATAATAGTAAAAGAAAACAAAACAAACAAAAAAACAAGGAGAAGAAAAGGAAAGCACCACCCCCCCCCACTCGGCCACGGCCCAGCAGGCCTCCAGGCCACACGGCCGGCCCACCAAGCCCAATCGGCCACCCCCACTCCTTTATCCTCTCTCGCCTGAAACCCTAACCCCCCACTACTCCCACTCGCCCCCACTCCCTCTCCCTCGTCCCACTCCTCCTCTGCCCCCCGATCTGGATCGAGGGAAACGACTCCCCGACCCCGTTGCCGCGACCCTTCGCCGCCACCTCGCCAACCGCCGTTGCAAGGAGAACGACCCCGCCGCCCGAATCGACCGCGCCCGTCGTCGCCGGAGCTACCTCGCCGGACGCCATCGCCGGCCTGCCTCCTCATCCCCACCGGCCTACTTCCTCTCCGCCGTCGTCCCCGTCGACCACCCCGACCCCCGCCGCCCCGTCCCTACGAATCACGGTGAGGCCCCATGCCTCTTCCTTTCTCTGTCACCCGCGCTCACCGTGCCCTCGCCGTCCTACCGTACCGGCTCACCCTGCCGCGGCTCCGCCGCTCCAGCCTCGCCGCGCTCCCCGGAGCTCCTCTGCACCGCCTCGTGGCCGCGCTCCTGCACGGTCCTTGGCCTCGCCCGCAGCCCCCGTGCGCTGCTCCCGTTTTCCCCGCTGACGGCCGCCGTGCCCGCACCTCGCCGGGACCGCACGCGCCCGTCCCCGGCTCCTTCCCGCACCATCCGCGCCGTCCGCGCCCGCGCTGGGGTTCCCTCGCGCGCCTGCTCGCTGCGGGCGACGCCCGCTGCGAACCCCCCTTAGCTCTGTCCGCGCCCGCGCTCCCTTGGAGCGCGCCGGCACCCGCGCTCGCCGTCACTGGCCACGACCACCGCCGAAGCCCCCTGCTGCCCATGCCTCCCGCTTGCCGGTCCGGTCCCCGCCACCGGCCGCGCCCTTTGCCGTCGGCGCCCCACCAGCCTCGCCCCGCGGTTGTTCTGGGCGAGCTCCCTGTCGGGCGGGCTGGCGCCCGTCGCCCAGCACGCCCCTGCGCCCGTAACCGCATGCCCGGTGCCCGCTACGGCCCTATGTGCCTATGGCAAAGGGGCCCCGCCCCAAAACGTTTTTTTATTATTAATTTTTTGAAAAAAAATAAAAATAAAATAAAATAATAATATTTAATTAATGAATTAATTAATTAGTTAACTAAGTTAATTAATTTAATTAAATATGTTAGCTTAACCTTATCACTTAATTAAACTAGCTAATTCTGTTTAGTTAAACTAAGTCAATGGCAAACTGGCCCCACCTGTCAGTTGACCGGTCAATGGTCAAACTTTGACCTGCTGACATCATGGTGATGTCATGATGACATCAACTTTCACTATTCTGGATAATGTTCGATTTAAATAATTAAATAAATTCTAAAAATGTTTAAAAAATTTGAGAATTAATATAAAATAAACCGTAGCTCGGATAAAAATACTTTGTACATGAAAGTTGCTCAGAACGACGAGACAAATTCGAATACATAGCCCGTTCGTCCGCCACATATCCCTAGCATAGCGAACACGCAACATTTCCCCTCCGGTTGATCTGTCCGAAAACGTGAAACACTGGGGGATACTTTCCCGGATGTTTCCCCCAATCGTCGGTATCACCTACTACCGCATTAGGGCACACCTAACACCGCTCATTGTCATGTCATGCATCGTCATGCTTATGTTTGCATTGTATTTACTGTTTCTTCCCCCTCTTCTCTTCGGTAGACTACGAGACCGACGTTGCTACTGCCTCGTTCGACTACGGAGTTGATGACCCCCTCCTTGCCAGAGCAACCAGGCAAGCCCTCCCCCTTGATCACCAGATATCGCCTATTCTTCTCTATACTGCTTGCATTAGAGTAGTGTACCATGTTACTGTTTGGTTACTCCTATTCTGTTGCATAGCCTGTCGTTGTTGCTACAGTCATTGATACCTTACCCGCAATCCTAAATGCCTAGTATAGGATGCTAGTTTATCATCATTGGCCCTACATTCTTGTCAGACTGCCTTGCTATACTATCGGGTCGTGATCACTCGGGAGGTGATCACGGGTATATACTATACATACATATACTATACAGATGGTGACTAAAGTCGGGTTGGCTCGTTGAGTACCCGCAAGTGATTCCGATGTGGGGGCTAGAAGGACAGGTGGCTCCATCCCGGTAGAGGTGGGCCTGGGTTCCCGACGGCCCCCGACTGTTACTATGTGGCAGAGTGACAGGGCAGGTTGAGACCACCTAGGAGAGAGGTGGGCCTGGCCCTGGTCGGCGTCCGCGGTTACTTCAAAATAACACGCTTAATGAGATCTTGGTATTTGATCTGAGTCTGGCCACTGACCTATACGCACTAACCAACTACGCGGGAAAGATATGGGCACTCGACATCGTGGTATCAGCCGAAGCCTTCTTGACGTCATTGACTGAGCGGCGCGCGCCGGGTTGGACCGCGTAACGCAACTTCCTTTGAAATGGAGGTTGCTAGGTCTGCTCACCAGCCGCGTACGCAACATGCGGATGTGCAATCGGCGATGGGCCCAGACCCCTGCGCGCATAGGTTTTAGACCGGCGTGCTGACCTCTCTATTATGCCTAGGTAGGGTTGCGATGTGTTGATCTTCCGAGGCCGGGCATGACCCAGGAAAGTGTGTCCGGCCAAAGGGGATCGAGTGTGTTGGGTTATGTGGTGCACCCTTGCAGGGAAGTTAATCTATTCGAATAGCCGTGTCCCTCGGTAAAAGGACGACCCGGAGTTGTACCTTGACCTTATGACAACTATAACCGGATACTTAATAAAACACACCCAGACAAGTTTCACAGACAACCCGGTGATCGCTTTTCCACAGGGCGATGAGGGGAGGATCGCCGGGTAGGATTATGCTATGCGATGCTACTTGGAGGACTTCAATCTACTCTCTTCTACATGCTGCAAGACGGAGGCTGCCAGAAGCGTAGTCTTCGGTAGGACTAGCTATCCCCCTCTTATTCTGGCATTCTGCAGTTCAGTCCATCGATATTGCCTCTTTACACATATACCCATGCATATGCAATGTAGATCCTTGCTTGTGAGTACTTTGGATGAGTACTCACGGTTGCTTTTCTCCCCCTTTCCCCCCCTTTCCTTTCTACCTGGTTGTCGCAACCAGATGTTGTAGCCCAGGAGCCAGACGCCACCGTCGACGACGACTCCTACTACACTAGAGGTGCCTACTACTACGTGCAGATCGCTGACGACGACCAGGAGTAGTTTGGAGGATCCCAGGCAGGAGGCCTGCGCCTCTTTCAATCTGTATCCCAGTTTGTGCTAGCCATCTTATAGCAACTTGTTTAACTTATGTCTGTACTCAGATATTGTTGCTTCCACTGACTCGTCTATGATCGAGCACTTGTATTCGAGCCCTCGAGGCCCCTGGCTTGTATTATGATGCTTGTATGACTTATTTTATTTTTAGAGTTGTGTTGTGATATCTTCCCGTGAGTCACTGATCTCGATCGTACACGTTTGTGTGTATGATTAGTGTATGATTGAATCGGGGGCGTCACAAAGTTCAAGGCCACTCTCTGCTACCTCTGGGGGAAACTCTAGATCGGATGATCGGATGACGGCGGCGCTCTGGTGTCGTTCCTCCCTTGGGGGCATCATTCTTGGAAGTACACACGTGATCGAGGGACCATAAGACGGATTCTTTGGTGGAGCGGTGTTTCATCCTACACACTGATGGCGACGGATCTTGACGGCGTGGCGCAATGCAGATTCGGAGTTCATAGTGGGAGGATGGACTTGCGTAGGAGGACGACGCTGTCGGGCGTCGTGGTGGCGTTGATGGCAGAAAGACCTGACACGGTACATGCAACAATACAACTCTGAAGATGGATTGATGGCAGGTGGCTGCGGCGGCCTCATACCCGGCAGGCGTCCTGATTGAGGAGTGCGCCAGACTGGTAGGTGCCCCATACCCGGCAAGCGTCCTGGTTGGGACCTTAGGTCTTAGATGTTTAGGTTTGGCTGCGATGTCTGTTTGGTATTAGGCTCAAACTATCTACGCCCCTTCATCAATTGGATAGGTGTAGCGACAGTTGTTTCTTAGACGATGGCTTTAGTCTTGCTGTTGTATGGCTTTGTAAGGTCTTGTGAGAATAATTTAATAAAGTGGCCGTATGCATCGACCAGATGTAGAGGCCGGGGGCCATCCTCCTTTTTTTAAATAATTTGAAAAATACTTGGTGGAGGTCTGAACTTCTATTGTACATTAAAAACCCACATGATTCGAGAAGGGAGAAAATGATAAAATTAAATAGGGCGGGTCATAGAGGCTCATTATCCAACCAGCGTCGAGCCATGGCAAGACATTCCTTAGGTCGGTGTTCTATGGATACGTGGCCACCACCCTGCTTCAGCACAGCAATTAACCAATAATTATTGTTGTGTTACAGTTTCTTCTGTCCAATCATGTCAGCAACATTATATCACAGAATGAAAAATACAAGATACCGTACCTTTATTGTCGCAAATGTAATATAGTTGGCGTATGTGATTGTAAATCTACACCAAAGACAACACATGTGTTCCTTGTCAAGTAACCAAAAACTGAAATGTCAACAAAGTAAACAGAAAAAAACATGTTTACTTTACCCTGCAGCCTGGCCATCAAGATGCCATGCTCTCCAATCATCGACTACGGAGAAGTTGAAGGATCTAACCCACGCATGTGTGCTCAAAAATGGTATCACAAGATCATGGTCTCCGCTGCACTTAGAGGTGGTGATTTCAAGACGTGTTGACCAAGTTTCAATCAGCACATGTAAAATACCAAGGAAAATAAATACTCCACCTAAACACAAGCGCACGATAGCCCCTGCTTGTGAGGTTGAAATGGTACTTTATGCTGCTGGGGACCTCGGATGCGTATGGGATACTTTTCTTGCATCTTATAAACTCTCCAGTTGTTCCCTAAATGGATGCATTATTTCAGTAATGATTGGACCATCTTACACAAAGGTTAGGGTGGTGCTCGATCGTCTACTCTTAATACAACTAGAAACTCCAATATGTTACATAACATCATTTACTTCCATGGGTCTGAATTGCAACCATGTGAAACGACTATGTTACTCAATTCTTGGATCATTTAGTCAATCTTGCAAACTGCATTGTGTCGAAAGGCCAGCTAAAGTAGCATTGCGATCTGGCGACAAAAAAAATCAAATATCTCATTTGCTAGCTACTTGATCACGTATGCATATAGTTTTTTTGAATATGTACGGAGACTTAGTATAAAGAGGAAAACATGTCATATATGATTGGTTACCCGCTTCACCCCAAGAGCTTCTCTCGTGGAATCGTCGTTTGCCCAAATATTACATAGGTAGTAACGGTATGCCTACACATGAGAAGGCAAAATTCACATCATCAGAATGCAGAAAAGAAATTCATATCGAAATAAAAGTGAATCTTCTTTAAAATGATCACCCTAGGAAATTACTTACAAAACAATCTAAGGTAGGTTGCTCAGGAGACGGATCACTTAGTTGAGTGTATTCTTCTGATAGAAATTTATGTGTTAACATACCCCTTATACAATTGACACCCAGGATTTGTGGCAGATCAATTTCAGACACAAGCTGCAATTAATACAAGGGGCCAATATAATATACTCAAGTCCAATGGCAGCTCGTATAAGTAATTTTGGAACCTAGTACTAGTAATACAAATCTTACATTTTGAAAAGTGTTTAGCACCCTGGCACACATTTTGTCCGTCGGTCTTATATAGCTTCCTTTACAATTCCGAATTGCAGCCTTTGAAAAAGGAAAAGGAAAATAGTGTTACCACTGCAACTTATGGATGCGTGTGAATGTAGATTTACCTCATATAGTTGATCGGATATAATCCCAACACCATGAGCATATGGTACTCTGAAATTGTCATCATAATCTGAGCCTGTAACAGGATTGCCGACTACATAGCCCTATAAATAGTGGAATTAATGAACTAGCAAAGAACAAAAGGTGATGAAAACACACTTTTATTCATTACCATAACTTATTGTAGTTTATTAAATTAAATCATTAGTTGCTTGAAGCCTAGTGAATTTACTTGCCTTGAGATTAATCCTGGGTTGCTTCCCCAGTTCGATTTCTGAAGCCAAAAGGAAGATCATGTTAGAAGTACTAGGAGATAAGGCCATGATCAATCACAAGCAACTCTAAACTAGAATTGGAACATTTGATTATTCACTACATATCCTGGTCCTACAAATTTTTATCTTAAGTTTTCTTTGCTGCAATTGGAATTACCAGATTATAATGTCCTTTTTTATTTTAGAATTTGTATCCAGAGTCCAGACCTACCTTGCGAAATGTGTTGTGCGATAATTGGAGACATCTTTCCAGCATATGAACTTCCTCCAACAAAGAAAGGATTGGATTGGTAGTGTGGGTGGTCGGTAAACCACTGCATCACATGCATTAGACGATAAGAGAATCACACACTTTTGTTTCAACTTCAACTGAAGTACATAGAGAGATTGGTTTCACCTTGTTGAGAAATGTTAAGACATGCATAGAAAAGGAGAAATCCCCAATATCGTGATAACCTTCCACATCACGAGCGTACGAGAAACCAGTACCAACTGGTGAATCCAACAGGATGATGCTTGCTGTCTGAAATTCTGAATATAAGTTGCATGCTTACTTGAACGGAGATGTGTCATCAATGTTAAGATTAAATAATATCTCACCTTGGACCATGAATAGGGATTATAGGCCAACTGTGGCAAACTACCATTATAAGGTGCCAACACAAATTTCATAGGACCTGCGGAGCAAATATCACTGGCGTTATTAAAATAAATTACCTGGTGGTGAAAGCACTATGGAGGTGTTCAGTGGGATAAACTAGTTATTTTAGTAGAGCAAAACTGAGAAAACATGACATGGTGTTCTTCACTTTTTCAAAAAAAATTACAAGCTTGTTTTCAGCAAAAATTTATCTGTGCATTCAGTCATCTAGAGTAGAGACTAGCAAAATGCCTTTCACTGTCTAAAACATGAAGGTTGTATGCATTTGTGCGTCTTGCTAGGTTGCTTTGTTGGCTTGGCACTAGCCAAGAGTAAGAAGGACAAGAGAGATAAATCGGTCTCTGCATAATGAACACGAGGTCCACGCTTCTCATGCTGGCAAAGGATGAGATATGCCTCCTAATGGAGGCCTGGGAGTAGTCTTTTTTACTTTTTTTAGTTCTGGCTGCCATTCATGTCCACATTATCAGGTTTGCAAATGATACCGGGCCCTTACGCCATTTGTTACACCATTTTCCTCCCTTCCCTTTTTAATTTTAGCCCAACCCCATGAGTAGATACTACCTGATGTACAATTAGTTGTGCACAAGTCCATGCAATTCAGCATTCCAAGATGTTCGCATATTTTCCAAATTCAGCTAGTAGACCATTTTGCATATCCAGTTTGTGGAGAGTTTGATCAGGTCAACTGCTCCATTGCTAGCATGCAAAGAAATATACATCTTTATCTTGTATCTTGTAAAATTCACAGGCGCGTTAAAAGGCGAACAACCTGATAAATATGTTCAAACTCAGATGATCTGCTCAGCTAGCTTCAAATTAGAGAATAATACAAGGTGAACTTCACTCTTTAACTTAATCTGATTCTGATGTAGTAGTAATTGACAGCAACGGCGGCCAGCTTCTAGCAAGCTAGCGAGTAAACACAAGAGGAACGAAGGATGAGGGTCTCACCAACTTCGAAGAAAATCATGCCAGAGCAGAAGGGCCCACCCGTCATCCACAGGATCACGGGGTCTGTGTCAGGGCTCCTCTCGGACTCCACGAAGTAGTAGAAGAGCTCCGCTCCCGTCTCCTCGTCCACGCTGACGTACCTGCAGAAGATCACTTGAAAAACAAAGAAGCATGGAAGCTTGCAGGAAGGGGTTGTGCTGCGGCTTACCCGGTCTCGAGGTGGAACGGAAGGCGGTCATGGAAGCCGGGGAGATGGGTCACCACCGTCGCCGAGCGTGAGACCGGCAGAAGAAGAAGAACAAAGGGAACGACGAGACTCAGGAGCAACAAGGAAGCCTTACCCATGGTGTCCAATGGCTTCCCTTCACTTGACGATCGTGAACCACTGAACCCCATGGGTATCTACCTTATGGAGGTGGACCATCAAAAAGCGATAAGTGATTCCAGCTAGCATGATAGGACAGGTAGGGAAAGTGATTACTGATTACTGTACTCTCACACGGACGGACAGGCCACCTATCATGATTATACTGAGACCACGTGAAACACGTGCGGTGAAATAGAAACAATATACAGAGACACCGACGCTACGTGTGCTTGTCACGGAATGAAAAAGTTTTGGCAGACTCTAGGCGCCGGTCGACACAAAATTCGGCCAGTCGCCGCACGGCCGTTCGGTCCGCGTCCGTATAGCCATTGGATCTTCCTTTCCCACGTCACCATCTTCACTTTTCTCTTGTTGCTAGTCACCGGCGCACCGCGCGTCCGCCTCGTCACAGGATGCAAGCCGTCCTCTGACGGTACCGGTTGACTCCCCCAGCTCGCTGCACCGCTAATGACTTGTCGTTGTTGGCCGCGTGAAGCGCGTCTCGTCGGCCGTAGCACGCCATCTCGTCGATTTGCAGCTTGTCGCCTCGCCGGTCCAAGCACGCCGACACCCCTGTGTAACAAAACCGGAGTTGTGGCCGACGACGTCACCAAAGCACCACTGGTCGCCCCCATTTGCAGCTCACCGTCGCACCACTGGTCGCTCGGTTTGAAGCTCGCCGCCGCACCACTGGTTGAAGCTTTTTCTGTTGATCTGTCGATGTGTCCCTTTGTTGCTGGTTGTGGCTCTGTTTGGTTGTCGTCGATGCATCTCCTCCTGCCGGTTGCAACTCCACACCTCTACGGTTGAAACTTTTTGAGTCGAAGGTCGAAGCTTTGCTCGTCAATGATTCCAACACCAGTGTCGCGGGTGGTAGCATCAAGTGGTCCAACATCACCGTGTGCTAATTCTAGTATCACCGTGTGCGGTTCGAGCAAAAATGTGCGACACTATCGCCGCATTCGTAGCACTACAGCAGCCACTCCAACATCTGCCACCAACGGTCGTAGCATCCCATGGTCATCGTGATCCGCTGATTGCAGCTTGAGATTTCGTTAGTCACAACTTTCACTTGAGAACATTTTCCAATTTATGATCTTTTTAAAATTCATGCAAATTTTCAAATTCGTGGAAATTTAAAAAAATACAAACATTTTTCAGGTTAGTGATTTTTTTTTTCAAATTCAAGATATTTGGGAACATTTTTTGAGACATGAGAATATTTTTCAAATTTTTGACCATTTTAAAAATTTGTGAACTTCTTAAAATTCCTACACATTTGTGGAATTTTATTAACATTAAAAATGAGAATACTTCTTAGAATATTTTAAAGTCGTTTTAAATTTGATAGTATTTTAAAACATCTTATAATTTTTAATTCAATAATATTTTAAAATTCTGGTAATATCTATAAAACATTATAGATTATTTTTATAGAAAATCGATTGAAGTAAAAAGAATGTCTGACCAAAAATCGATAAGAAAAAAGCTACCAGGGATTTGCAGGTTCTCGAGGACAGATCTTCACTTACCTAGGTCGGCCCATTTACTCTGGCGCGGGGAGCGGTGAGCATTTGCTCGCCTTCCATCTTGTAGCGGGCAAAGATTCATGTTGATGGTGAGTTATCAAGAAAGGAGCATCCGTGGCTGTATGCAGGGACCATAATGACTTGTTCATGGGCTCTTCGGCTATGGTTTTTTGGGACATTGTCGACCCGGCTACTCTTGAGGCCCTTGCATGCCGAGAAGGGCGCACTTTCCCTTGCACTTGATCTAGCTCTTGACAAAGTTGTTATCGCACGTGTGATAGTAAGCAGGAGGTCTCAGATATAAAAAATGGCACGGATGGAAGGTACTCTATCATGAAATTATGGCCCAGGCAAGAGAAGTTTGCTAGTTGTGCCTTTATATTTGAAGGGCGGTAGTTGAACAAAGAAGCTCACAATTTAGCTAAATGCTCTAGTTCTTTCGAAAACGGGTGCTGCTTGTGTTTGGGATTTCCCGCCGACCTGTATGTTATTCCTGTAAACCTTTCATTTGAGCAATAAAGATAAGTTTTACCGTTAAGGAAACTTGTAGCACGTTGAATGAGATATGCATATAGCTGACCTATAGCGAGCTATTATTAAAAAAAAGACCTATAGCGAGTTGTAAGTCCGACAACATAGTATTGCACGTGACGCTCGTTCACTTCGTTCACTTGGTGGCTTATTTTGTTTCTTTGTCCAATTTTTTGTCTCTAATTTTATTTATATAGGTATTTATCTGTGCATTGCTACGAGGTATAAATATTGTAGTACATTAGCCCATAATTTCATATTATATGATTGTGTGAATAAATATTTACCAAATTATGTTATGATTTTTGTCCTTTTGCAATCACTTATTGACTTGCCAAAGAAAATATAGATTATTTGGTAAGTCGATAAAATATGAGACAATTAATGCAGTTTTCAAGGGATGATCATCAGGAAAAATATGAAATGTTGGACGAAGCACTACGCCTGGTAGGAAAAGGAACGCTATTCTTTTTTTAATTTATTTATATATAATAAGACAATGCACGTGTGTTGCAACGGGATATAGATATTCTAGTATGTTAGCTTGTGATTTACCTACCCATGTAAATGTGATTGTGTAAATAAATGTTTATCAAATCCTGCCAGTGATTTATCTTATGTTCTGATGAGAAGTTTGATAAGTAAATTAAAGTGGAATTGATTCAGAAGGTAAGTAAATTAAGGTGATTGATTATCATTTGGGGAAGGTTCGACGAAGAGGTGGTGGAAAGAAAGGTGAAATGGACCTTGCGTTCTTTTTAAGTAGTATAGAGATTTTTGAAATATTTTAAATATGCAATATATCTATATATAGAAATATATTTTACTTAATTTTTCAAAATCTTCATATAAATATAATAATTTTCTTACGCAATCCAAAAACTATTCATACCATTCAAAAAATGTTTGTGACATCTAAAAACATGCTCAAGACAGTTTCATAAATTGTTCAAAAAATGTAAAACTTTGTTAGCATAATTTAAAAAACAATATTTATACCATTAAAAAAATGTCACATATTTAAATATATGTTCATGGCACTCTTGGAAAAAGTAGAACATAAGTTTAGAAAATGTTAACAAATGTGCATTTGGCACATGTTCAAGAGGTATTCAAAAAAATGTTCAATGCATATTTAGAAAAAAATTGACGTGTATCTGAAGAATATTTAACATGTAACTGAAAGATGTATGATGTGTATTTGAACAAAATGTCGCGTGTATTTTAGAATGAAAAGGACAGGAAAGACAAAAGGTGAAAAAGAAATAGAAAAACGGAAAGGACAAAAATTTAAACAAAAGGAAAAACTCGTACAAATCAAAAAATGATAAACTAGTATAAAAAAACTTAGAGAAAAGTAAGGAAAACGGCTATAACCTTCAAAAACCACTAGCACCATTGCAGCCTTCTCGTTGTTGGGTCGTGACTCGTTATGAAATCGTGAGAGGCGGGCTCTTCGTCGATCTAACAGTAAACGAGACATAACCTTGGAGCTCCTACTCCCGGCATCAATGGGGAATTGCCCTTATAAGCGGGGATGTAATGATGAGCCGACCCATTTGGTGCAGGACGCCATCTCCTTTTCTACCAAAGCCCATTTGCAACACAATCTCTCATCAAATGCTTTATTGAAGAAATTAAAAGCAGTGAGAAGGAACCTGCTCAAGTACGTACGGCGGGGTACAAGTACAGAGAAGATGGATGGCGCCAAGGGCAAGTCATGCTAAGGTGAATTCTGATGCAGCTTTTTCACGCGATGGAGAGTTTGTTGAGTCGGCGGCAATATGCAGGGATTCAGATGGCTATATCTTGGTGCATCAGCTTTGGTATATGTATATATGAGTTTCTGACCCAGCTGTTGCAGAAGCAATTGCATGTCGTGAGGGGCTTTGCATGGTTTCTGATTTGGCGCAGCAGAGACTTCAAATTGCCATGGATTGCAAAGGGGTGATTGATGATATTGCAGATGGGGGAACGGGATTACACGTAGCTATAACTAACGAGATTGTTCAACACTCTAAATCTTTTTCAGAGTGTTTGTTTTTACTCACGAGGGATGTAACAATAACTACGAAGCTCACAACATCGCTAAGTACGCTAGTTCGCTGACGTTGGGACGCCATGTGTGGCTTGTAGTTCCTTTTGATACAATATATGTTCATGTAAGCATTCTTATTATTCAGTAAAGTTAAGAGATGTTACCTAAAAAACATGTTTGCTACATTAAAAAAATGTGTTCGGTTGGTGTGCAGAAAAAGAAGATTGCTCGGATTTTTTTGAAGTATGTATTTGCTACGGGTTTTCCTGCACACGTAGCAAGCATGTCTTTTTATATAGCAAACGTTTTAAAAGAAAACGTGCTTGCTAGGTGTGCAGAAAAAACAAATTCCTCAGTTCAGTACTGTTCACAACATTTTAGAGAACACTAATTAAAAATATGTTCACGGTTTCTAAAAAAGGTATACAAAATATATAAAAAATGTTTGTTAATTGAAAAACCTGATTTGAAAAAAATCATGAATTTTGAAAATTACACAGATTTGAAGAAAATATTCACACACAAAAAGTAAGCATTTGTGAAATTTCAAATATGTTCACAAAAGCGTATGAGAATTTTTTTGTAATTGTAAAACTTTCTGAGACTTTTCAAACATGTGCAAAAAATTGCAAAAAATCCAAAAAATATAAAAATATTCTTGAACATCTAAAAAATCAAAAAAAAATCATGAATTTCTACAAATAGTCATGAATTTGAAAATAAAAAAAGTAAAAGAAAACAAACACAAAAATAAAAACTATAAAAACAAAACTAGTGTTAAAACAGGTCGGAAGCCAAACTTCGTCAAATCAGGAACAGACAGACCAGCCCATACCCCGAATGAAGTACGTGTGGGGTGCTGATTTTTTTCGAATTCAACAGTGTTGTGGGAAATCCTATTACCCACCTAGGTCGCCGAGCGACCTACACGCACCCCGATGAGGGCAGCTGTCCTAGTGGCTCACTCTTCTCACCAGTTTTGGGAAGGTTTTAAAATCTTCCCTTTTTTCCTTTTTTCTTTTGATTTTCTTCTGAGTTTTATTATCTTTAATTTGTAGCTTTCCTCTCTTTTTTTATTTCAATAATTTGTGATTTCCAAATCAAGAACATTTTTGAAAATTTTGAATAGTTGTTTTTCAATTTCACAAGCCTTTTTTCATGATTTTCATGAATATTTTTTCAAATTCTTAAATTTTTTTCAAATTTTTGTGAACATATTTTGAACTTCATTTTTTTAAAAGAAACGAAATAAGAAGAAGAAAACACTCCAAGCCCCACACTAGACCGGCCCAAAGACGGGGGGGGGGGGGGGGGGGGGGTAGGGTGGTGAGCGTGCATTTGCTCGGCATCCAACGACTTATGTAGGAATTAGTAGGTCTAAGTGGCTGAGCTTACTTAGTTCCAAGGTGGGCTACGCCCCCACCCCCTCCAAATTTGATTAATGCCTAATGCATATTGTTTTTAGGCTAAATTTAAAATAATACACTAGATTAGCCCCCTCAACCCTATTCAAGGATCATAAAGCCCCTCTGAAATCATATTGAAGCTTAAATCCCAAAAGTCCTTTTCTCCTCTTGAGCTCCTCCATGATGAATAGTAAAATAAAAAATCAGATTTTTTTTATAAACTTTGACAAATGTTTAGTGTTAGCACGAAATGACGTATGGAAGTCATATAAAAAAACAGCACTCCAAAATGATTTCAAAACTAACATTTTTGGAGCATCGAATTTGTTTGTTTCAATGACTTCCACGAATGTCATTTCTCCATATATTTTTGTAAGCACACAAAACATATTTTCAATGTTTGCCAAAAAAGATTATTTTTATTTTGGTTTACTTTTTTCCGATTTTACTATAAATCTGGGAGAATTTGACCTTGGGGTAGATACTCCGCTCCCCTTTGGTCCTAGTATTCCTCGCCAGGATTTGCCCCATAAAATTTGCATGTGGGCTTGGAGGTCCTGCATAATACACAGCTTCTCGCATACGGGTCATCAAACAATAATGAAATAGGAACACCATGTGTTCGATCTTTCCAAAGAACAGAAAGAGTGAGAACTTCATGTTAGGCGGGAGCCGAAGCCTGTTCTTGCCGAGTGTTAGCCCTGGCCCAGTAAAATACTTCTCACCCATTAATTAGAACGAGAGCCATGTCTTGCTTATAGCGAGACAATAGCTTCTCTCTTCTGAAGGACTTCTTATCTCGCATAGCAACTGGGCCGACCCGTTTATTTATTTTTACGATTCCTCGCACAGGACGCTCATGAACAAGCATGGCTTCGATGGTTCAAATCCATTTTTATTCTCTCTTGGTTCTTTGTTTTGACTTCGCTTTTTTGTTTTCCCTTGTTTTTTCATCGGTTTTCTTTGCTTTTCCATTGATGTTCTTTGTTTCTTTCTTGGTTTTCAATTTTTATTTTTATTAGTTTCTTTCTCAGTTTTTATTATTTTTATTTTGTTCCTTATCTATTTTCACCAGTTTCTTTGTTTTTACAGGTTTTTCCTTTTATTTGTTTTGCTTTGTTTTTCCAGTTTTCTTTTGTTACTTTCTTCATTTGTTTTCATTCCTATATTCTTCCTATTTTGTTCACATCTTAGTTTTTGTAAGTTTTTTTTAAACTGGTTCTGTTTTTTTCTTGGTTTCCTCATGTTTTTTTTATTTTCCATTTTTCTTTGTTACTGAGGTCTTTATTTTGTTTCTTTCTCCGTTTCTTCGATTTTGACCACTTTTCTTCGGGTTTTTCATTAACACATGTCTATAATTTTCATAAATATTTGTACATTTTGTGTATACATCATAAACATTTTTATACATGTTTACATTTTTCAAATACAAGATTAACATTTTAAAAAATATGTTTGATGGCTGCCATATTCATATGGATTATACATTTTCCTTATATATCAGCAAAATTTTGTAATACATGTTTAACATTTTTTAAATACAATATTAACATATTTATACACACGATCAATATTATCTAAAACTAATATTCTAAAATTCAGAAATTTTCATACACATTCTATATCTTTCTTATACATCAGCAATATTTTTTCTACATGTTTAAAAAACTTTAAATAGATGTTCAACATTTTTCAAATATATGTGTTTGTTGACTCATGTTGACTCATGTTTTGATATGCATTATATATTTTTGCTATACATCAGGAAGTTTTTTTTACACGTTTAACATTTTGAAATATATGGTTAACAATTTTTTATACACAATCAACCTTTTCAAAAATTTATGTTTTTATGCTCAATTTTTTAGTACACAGTCTACATTTTTTATGTTCAATTCCTAATTCCCGTTAAAAAAATTAATACATGAGTGAAATTTTAAGAAATATTAGTTTTTGGATGTACATATTATACATATTTTTTATACATCAGTAACATTTTTATATACATGATTAGCTTATTCCAAGGAAATAATTAACATTTTTGAAAACTTATTTATATTTATGTCGACTTTTTCCCATACATATTCTACACTTTCTGTACATATTTGATATATTTTGTTCTATACATATTTTTATTGTTAAAATGCATGACTAATATTTTTTGTATGTATGTAAAGTATATTTTGAAATATGTAACAATAATATTTGGTGTGTGAATAAAAGTACAAAAAATTAAAAAAAAACGAGGCGGTGGCTTGCCGAGTATGGCGCTTGCTTCATGCGGGGATAACATCAAACTCGTGTAGAGCGAGGTATAGGTGCGCCCATTAATTAGGGGAGCTCCTATTTCAGGGAACAATTGCACACCCGAAATCACTAATTGAGTGGTACTAAGATCACTCCCACTTTCCTAGGTTCGGACAAGTGGCACGCTGCATCTGCGTCACTTGTCGCAACCTCGGAATTTTCCCTTTTCCATAGATCCGTTTATTCAAAACATTTTAAATCTTAAACAGTGTGTCCAAATCTTGAATTGTTTTCACTGTTGGATTCCTCAAGTCGAGATCAAAACTACATCCCATGTTGAGGTTTTACAAACAATTTTTTCACAAAAAACTGGACTTGAAAAACAAATTGGGAGAACATTTTTTTTCCTTTCCGAAAGGCACGGTCATTCCTCTCGTGGAAGAAAAAAAAGAGAAGATGCGTTTCTTCCATTTCCAAGAGGCACGACCGTGCCTCTCACAAAAGGAAAAAAGAGAAACACGTTTTCCTCATTTTCGAGAGACATAGTCGTGCCTCTCGCGAAAAAAAGAGAAAACACTTTTTTTTTCATTTCCGAGAGGCACGACCATGCCTCTCGCGGAAGCAAAACCATTCCTCTCACAGAAGAGAAAAGAAAAAAAATTCGTTTCCGAGAGGTACGGCCGTGCCTCTCAAGGAAGAAAAAAAACACGTTTTTAGCGCAAAAACAAAGAATTCGATTTTTGTTTTGTCAAAAAGCTAAGAAAGACAGGTGGAAAACCGAAAAGTTGAAAGAATGGGGAAAACCATTTAAAAAGTCGAAAACCCGTGCGCAAAATAAAAAACCAAAATCTGGAGGGAGCGCCCAAGGCGTGACATGTGGCGGCGGCTGAGAGCGCGCCAAGTGGCACGCTCTCATCCCACTTCAAGTGATCATTGCTCCCGAAGTAGCGCTCGTCAACTAGTTGCTCTTATGCACACCCCCTCGCTCCCCCAGACACGAACTTTGATCGGTCCAGGTGGGGCAGAGCTACCTTGCCTTTTTCCTTTTTCCCTTTTTGCTTCTTTAAGGAAGTTTTTCTGAATTTAAAAATATGTTCTAAATGTCAAAAAAGTTCATGAATTCAAAATAAATTTTGAATTTAATAGATTTTCATAAAATTGATAAAATGTTCATGATTTCAGGATATGAAAAAAATAATTGTATTTTAATGAACTACTTTTGAATTTTTATTGAACCAAATTAGAATTTTATGAAGAAATTTTAAATTTTGACAACATTTTCTGGATTGATAAACATTTTTGAATTTGATGAACATATTTTCAAAATTTATGAACAATTACTTTAATTTGTTGAACAAAATTTGAATTCAATTAACATTATTTGATTTGTTTGAACATTTTTGGAATTTGTGAAGAAATTTTGAATTTGGTGAACACTATTTAATTTAATGGACATTTTTTAAATTTTTTTGAAGATTTTTTGAATTTGATGAACAAAAAAAGATCGTGAGTTAATAAAATGTACATGAATTCAAAAGAAATGACGAATTCAAACAATGTTCACAAACTTGAGGAAAAATGTGCATGAAATGGAATATTGTTCATGAATTGCAAAAAAAAATGTTCGCAGATTGAAAAAATGTTCAAAAAATTCAAAAACTGTTCATGAAATTATACAAGAAAAAAAGGAAAGGGGGTCTCCAGCGAACCAACTTCCTAATAAGTTGCAACTTCTCGTAGTGCAATACCCGCAGCCGGTCGACCCCAACTTTTCCAGCTTCTCAGCCAACTGTTTTCGAATGCCCCCTAGAAGTTGGGTAGTATTTACCCACCTTTGCCATTGGCAAGTGGAAAACGTATCATTCTTTTCCTTCGCAGGAGCATGTGATGCGAGCAGCCGAACAACCCTCCTCCTCGCTCCCCGTCAAAAAAAAAGAGACGGGCCTGCTAAAAATCAGTCGACTGGGATGTAACGAAGTCTCAGTCGACCATGCAACATTTTTTTGACCGTATGCAACATTTTTTCATACTGGTTGTAACATTCATTTTGTTGGTTGAAGCATGTCATCTCTCCTCTGTTGTAGCACGTCATCTCATGGTTGCAACATCCTTCATTGACGGTTGTAGCATTTTAGTTAAAACGGTTGTAGCATTTGTTGCTGTTGCTTGCAATACCATCGCAACATTTTTCGTCGCTGTTTGTAGCATCTAGCCGTGCCGCTTGTAGCAAAAAAACACGCTGACGTCACTCGACTGAGACTTCGTTAAGTCTCAGTCGACTGAGTTCTAGACACACCCAAAAAAACAGGACGCAGTCGCCGCCGGCGGCGGCGACTTGGATGTCCACCGGCGGACCCTCCCTCCTCTCTCGCCCCTGCTTTCTCCTCCTCCATCTCCCTGCTTCCTTCCCTCCTACTGCCTACCTCCTGCACCGGCGGGATCTGGAGGTTTGGAGCCAACTAGTGGGCCGGCGCCGCCGACAGGAATTGGTCCGACCGGCGCAGCTACGGCCATAATCTTGCCAATAGAACGATCGTTCTATTTTTGCAGATTTGATGTATACTCTATGATGCATGCCTTTTTGTAATATTATTATGGGGTCAATATCTATTTATATGTAATATGAAACATGAAAGTATTATCGTTGAATTTGTATGTGTTAGCTATGAATCATCTGTATTGTCATAATTTTCCTTTGCAAAACGGTCATTCTATTGCCTACCAATGTCCATATCACTATTTTAGTAAAGTTGCATATAAACATGTTCACTCATTGCCCAATGGCATTATAGATAATCCACAGCAAAATCTACAGTTTCACAGTTGTTTCAGCCAAACAACTTCCAGCTTTTCCACAGTTAAAAGTTCACAACAGCTTTTTCACAGCTCACAGCTTACAGCAGCTTTTACAGAATCTGCAGCTCAACCAAACACAGCCTAAAGCTCGTTCTCGCCTAACTACGAGGACAAAATGTTGGCAGCGCGCGCAGCGGCGCACGTCGTGGTCGCCGGAGGGCGATCGGTCGTAGCTTGGGCCAATCTCCTCGTAAGCAAAGCAAAACAGCACGTCAAGCTCCAGCAGGACCTACGCGCATTACGACCTAGCGTGTTTGTCCGAGAAGCCACATGCGCTGCACAGACAGACAGCTGCGGTGTAGTATTGCTTGATGTGCATATGCGTTCCGTGCAAATGGCGCAATGCAAAGCTAGTCACCGTCACTGTCGAAGCTTCTTCAGTTCTTCCTGCACACTGCACAGTACTAGCAATTGTTTTATCTCAGCTGCGTGTGGTAGCTAGCCTGTGACGTACGAACCCATCATCATCTCCGGGTGCACGCTGCTTTGCTTTGCTCGCACTCATCTGCAGCAGAGTATACAACCACATCTCCGATTCACATATTCGTCTGTAGCAGAGTATACAACCATATACTACTGCGTACTGCTCATGATATGATCCCTTGTTGCCTCACCTGAGTGTGAGTGTAGCGTAAGCTACCTGCAAGCTCCCATGCAATGCAAGCATACGGGCCGCGTTGCAAACCAGCTGATCGATCGTCAGAGACAAAAACTCGAGTCACATAGTGCTCCAGCTGAACCAAAGTAGCTAGGTGGGGCGTCCTACTCCTACACGTACCTGCCAGAGTGCCAAGTGCTGAGCACACGTGTGGCATGCACCGGCTAGGTAAAGCAGCTAGCTAGATCGTACTACTCCTGATGTCCTACGTGCTCATGGCTAGCTAGCTGATGCGGTTTCCTTTCCCGAAGAACGGAAGAAGCACATGCAGCAGAGCAAACAGCATGCTCAAGTCTAGTCCAAATAATTGCATGCAGCATGCCGCGTTGCCAAACTAAAGCATGCAATGCACCACTTGACCCATGGATCGTCGACGACGAGATGAAACAACTCATCGTGCACACTATGACTATTACTATTGGGACGATAACGACCAATGCCTGGTCGAGCGTATGCATTCATTCGCGGTTCGGGGCCGGTGCGAGTTAGGGCCATGGATCCCATGCATCTTTCCCTATCGCCGTTGACCATCTATCCGTGCATTGCATGCATCTGGTCGTCTTCATCCATCAGACGTTGGCCACACCTTCTACTGGTGCAACTTTCCTTGCCGGGCTAGGAGAGAAAAGCAAGTTTTGCGCGCCCGGCCGTGGCCATCTCTCTACCTCGCGACGTGCGTGCATGATAGGTGGTGCTCCCTAGTGGCTTGTACGTACCGTTGTCCCTCGCCATGCTTACTACCTAGCCAGCAAAGCACATGTGTCTACTTTTCTCGTTGTTTTAGCCACTTTTTATGTAATGGTGTTTCAGTCACTACTATGAAATTTCAGCCATTTAAAAAAAATAGCTGTGTATTTGTGTCAAAAAAAAATAGTAGTTTTAGTCACTATTTTATACTATATTGGTGTAATTTCAGCCACTTCTATGAAATTCTATCATTTTATTGCAATTGTTTTTTAATTGCACTTACTCGTACAATTATAACTTTTTGTGTAATCGTACTTCTACCTTTTATGTATTTTTGTCTACATCTGTTATGTGGTTGCCCTTTCTTAGTTGCAGTGTTCTTGGTGCAATTGTATTTCTTATCTGTGCAATTGCACTTTAATGGTGAAGAGCGACCGGAACTTTCAAATTGTAGTATTCAAGCACTATACACTCCCCCCAAAAGAGAGGGGATCGATGGCACTCGCAACGCCCCCCCCCCCCCCTCCTTTCATTTGATCCTTCTTCTCGGACACCTTTTAATATCTCTTCTCATCGGCAATGTTGTCGTCCTTCCCCTCACCTGCTCACCATCCTTCTCCTTTCCATTGTCCCTTTCCTCTAATCCTGCTCTTGATCCGTCCTCCACAGTCGACGAAGACAACAAAGTCAAATCAAGGTGCCACCATGGTCTGATCATGTTGTTTGGAAAGATATATTGGTCAGCCTTATGTCGATCCATGAGGCTATAGGTGTCAAAATCGTGAATTGTGGCTCCCACATCTTGCTTAGACCTTTGGCATGGATCAGTTACCCCGGCTTCTAGGATTCCAGCCATTTTTCTCATTCCACTACCCTAGTGTATGCATGGTTGTCGCCTTTGAAAGTCGTACTCTGAATCTGACCTTCAACCAAGGCTCTTTCAGTCTGCTTCCCTTAAAGCTAGTCTGGAAGTTTTTTCCATGTTCTAGTTCTAATGTTTTGTTGATTTGCAAAGGTTGAAGTCCATATGTTGTTTCATTTGAGAGAAACATAAAAGAGAAACTTCTATATAGTAAATTTAGTTGGCTAGCGTGGATCTTAATGGAGTGATGGATATAAGGATAGGGGTACGGTGCACCCAAGTCTAGAAAAAACAGTCTCATTTTCGTATACCTTTTGTTATATCCGGCATTGTTTTATTCCCGTTTCTTTTCGTGTGAAATCTCCTTCGCCACCTATATGGCGGTCCTTTTTCTTTTGAAATAAATTGGGGTCGTGCCCTAGAATTTGTGTGCCATACCATAAAAAAGACCTTCCACCAACCCGACTCTCATTATCCGTACCAAAACGGTGCTTAGAGGATGGTCATCATTTTCGTCAACGTCGCCAAGACCCCTTCACCATCGTCTTAGGTGGTTGGGGTCGGCATTGTCATTGCCTTGCCGGAGAAGTCATCAAATCAACCCTCCTGGGCATACATCGTTCCCCGCTCCATTTCGACCCCCCCCCCTTCTTCCTCCCCTCTTCGTCCTCCTCAGCACACTCATCTTCCCCCCATCAAATTGGATGCATGAAGAGGGATCTCGCCCTAAAACCATATACTTAGCGAAAGATTTATCCATGCGAAATTAGGTCAGATAAAACTTAAGGCTCATTTGGCGTAGATGATTTTTGAAGGGTTACTATGGGATTTTAACCATGTTTTTTTTCTATGTATGGTATTCGTTTCGTGAGAATGGAAGTATTATATTCCTTAGGATTGTGTCCATACTGGTCTAATTTCCAATGATTCATATCATTAGGTGGCACCTCATAAAAAATCCTAAGATTTGAATGGATAAGGCATCTCAAACCTTGATCTTTTTCATTGCTTTGATTTGAAAAACATGTAAACCGAATGAGCCCTTCACGGGGAAAAGTCGTGCTTTCTTAATCTTCCCTGCAATGAGCAAAGTCACGTTGAAAATGTTGTGTAAGTTGTATAAGCGTGACAACATAAATTAGGCCCTGGGCAATAATCAACCAGAAGCACATACAATAGCAAACATGCACATTGATAATGAAAAAATATCGTTACTTTTGCTTCTTGGATCAGTTGCTTAGCCCAAAGAAAAGGTTGCAGAAGCCAACTCCTGCGCGGTGGCCCGTGGATATATCTACTCCCAAAATTTGTGCTCACAAAAGTAGTAAAGCTCCAGTAGTGTCCCCTAACGCTCGAACATTCCCCATCAAAACCTCCCGATCGCACTTGTAAATTACGCGGCTAAAAGTGACCGGCCCTGTTTAATTAGTTTATTTCCCACCCAGTGTCTCCGATTAGATCGCCCATAACTAGTTAACTGCGTGGCTAATGCCGCTGGCGAGGTAGCCGGCTGCCACTGTCGAGTGCGCTCACATTGTTCTGAACTTCTTTGTTTAATTACCGGTCACCCGTCAGTCGCTAAGCGCCAATTTTAAGGAATTAGTTAACAGTACCCTCGTTATTAGTGACCTGCCTGCAAGCGCAAGAGGAAGAGATCAACTGGAAACAGTAGCGCCAAGTGCCTCCAACAAGCATTCCAAATGTATCGGACGGGCACACTTGTCAGCCTTTGGAACTGTTGAAGAATAAATAAACTCTCCCAAATAATAGGGGGCCATGCCAGATTGCCAGTCGTCCTGATTCCAATTAATGCAAATGAGTGAAGATCTAACGAATGGACTGCAGTCTGCGGATGTGAAACAGGAAGACTCGAAGCTATAGACCGTAGAACGTGTAACTGGATTGAAGTAATTGGAAGCGAAGTTATGGAGAAGTGTGACATGTGGAGTTCTACAACCGGCCGCAAGCAGGCTTTTAACCCCAAATGTGCAGGTCAGGTCAGCGATATGAATTGCCGTACGTACATTGGTACGGGACTCGATTAATTCTTGATCCAGCGATATGGAATACTAGGGACGTAGTAGTGGTAAAATTGATAAATTTGACCTATGGACGAAATCAAATCACAGAATGAATTGTCCGTGAAATTATTTAATGTGGCTGACCTTTTGTGTGACGCCCGATACAAAGGCGCCACACTACACTGTGCAACGCCTCACAGATAGGCGTTACACACCTGACCAGCGTCGCACCCGTGTGATCCAAAAATTACTAAGTCAGTGTGCAGCGCCTGAGAGATAGGTGCCACACTATACAGTGTAGCGCCTAGCTTCTAGGCGTTGCACTAGTGGTTGCTTCATTTTGTAGTGCAACCACTAGTGCAGCGCCTGAGAGCTAGGCGCCACAGTATACAGTGCAGCGCCTAGCTCTTAGGATCTGCACATTGACTTAGCAATTTTTAGGCAGTCTGGGGTGCAATGCTGGCCAGGCGTGTAGCGCCTATCCGTGAGGCGTTGCACAGTGTAGTGTGACGCCTTCGTGTCGCGCGTCACACAAAAAGGTCAGCCGCGTGAAATAGTTTTACGGGCAGTTTATTTTGTGATTTGATTTCGTCCACAGATCAAATTTGTCAAATTTGCCCGTAGTAGTACTTCTTGAAGAGTTGGCTGTACTGGTCAATACTGGTAATTTAATATTTTTTATTACTCGAATTACCCCATTAAATGGAGTTTCAACTGAATTGCGTACCCCATTTAGCGAAAGTTTTGACAGTTTTTACCCTTCAAAAGTATTTTTGGTTTCATGTAACTCCTCTAATGGTTTTTTTTTCAGATAAAACGTTGACAGAGTTATGGCCATTATGATGCAACGCCCGCGACCAAATGCGGTGAAGAAGAATGAGGTGGAAGCAATAAACAAGGGAGTTGTGTGATGCGGCGGAGAAACTCATCAAGGCTAGCTAATTGCTGTGTAAGTACACATGACGACCGTGACAAAAAATCATGTCTGCCTAAGCCATTGACTGGTTTAGGCGCGGGAAAAAATGACCGGACGGAATTTGTGACGTAACATGCCACATATACCTGGCTAACAGAACCGTGATATATCGCTAAATGGTGTAAAAGCGAACAAAACTAGTGTTAGAGGGAGTAGAAACGGGTAAAACAGTTGCCAAATGGGTTAATCTAAATGAAAATATGTTAAATAAGTTATTTTATTAAAAAAAATCAAAGTGCAAACTAATCTATGGCCGGATGGTCAGGAGGACATATCCCCAGCCTACGAGGGTTTACGTTCTAGACTTAATATTGATGCTCATATTTTTCTGAATTCATATGGATGTGTATATGCGTACATATGAGCGTCTGCGCCTGTACTGTGTTCAAAAAAAGAAAGAAAGAAAATGTCAAAGTAGGCGATAAAAACTGAAATCACATTAAAATGATTGCATAGAAAGTTAGAATCGTGACACTGATTTGGGTTACATGTCTGAAGCTTGATAGACACCTATATTTCGCTAAATCAATTTCGACATACGAGTCTTAGGATTTGATCAAACGATAACCACATACTTGTCTGATAAAGCTCAGATAGATAAGGTTCCGTCGAAGAACTTGAGAGGTTTTCTGGCTCTCCTCGGTCTCAACTTCTCCAGGATGATGATATGTCTATCTAGATCGTGAAGGACGTCTTCTGGTGTGTGCATCCACCACTTCACTTACGTTGTTGCTTCAAGCTTCTGGGTTTCATCGAGATTGCTCCACTTAAATGGAGGCCCAGAGGCGACAACTATTTTGCTCACAGTATGTCGTCAATGGATGCAGAAGGGAGACATGCGGTGCAAAACAACAACAACAACAACAACTTGCGTGTAAGAAAAATCTTGTAAGGGCTGGTTTTAATCTACATTTGGCTTTTGACCTTTTCGCCAAAACCAAAAAAACTATTAGAAAAGAAGAAAGAACTTTTGTGCTCTAAAATGTTATCGATATTTTCTGAAACAAGAGAGTTTGTCTTCTTTTTTGGCGAAGCAAAACTTACTCTAGCATAATCCTCGTGTCGTATTTACACATACGACAAGAACAATACAAGTAAACCCTTGTCACAAGATATAGTGATTCTCTAAGGTGCAAAACGGTAAAACCCAACGGCGACTCTTTGGTTTTCCTCTCGTACCTGGCGGCTGCAACCCTAGCCGCCGCCAGGGGCCGATCTTCCAACGCCGTTCTCCGGCGGCTCCCTTCCGCCGGCGACTTCGGTCATTGGTGGTGAGGGGGGTCGCCGGATCCACGCGTGTGGATCGTTTTTACTCATCCGTAGTCTAGGTTTTTAGGTTGTTCATCGTCTTTGCTTCGGCGGCGACGATGACGATGCTGAATAAATATTCTTCAGATCCTTTCCTGACAAGGTCATCGGTCCTATGGTTGGGAATGGATCTGGAAATCAGTCTGTTCAAGCAAGGATGGCGTGGCGGCGGCGGCATCCTCGTGGTGGACCCGTGTCCTCGGGCTCCGTCGTTGCGACGACGTTTGCTCCAGCGTCGCTGTGGAGCTTGGGAGGTAGTCCAGAAGCGGATGCAGATTGTGGTCTGCATCGACGACATCTAGAAGACGAAACGTGTGTTGGGTTCGTGGTTCGTGGATGGCAGGTATGGTTTCCTTCTTCGACGTCTTATCGTGGTGGGGTGCCAGATCTGGAGTTCGATGGCGTGTCCGGGGTGTTGCCCCGGTCTGATTCGTTCAACGTCAATGGCTTCACTTTTGGTGAGCCACCTTGGAGGTCCGCAAAGCTGGATATCAGCGATGGAGCCGCGTCGAGCTCGGGTGAGGAGGTGATCCGTCATTCTTTTTTTCGGTGGCTGCTGTGGTGGTGCCGGAGGCAGGTGACGGGCGTTAGTGTTAAGCTCAGAAATGTTCTGTTATCTTTTCAGTTTTGTCATGTCGGTTCTTACGTGACTTGTATTTTGTTCTTTATGATATGAATGAGACACGTATTACCATGCCAAAAAAATGCAAAACGGTAAAACTGACATAGCCGGTGAAATAACGATCGAACGTCAGAACTCTGGCAAGGACTCTGGCGAGCCATCCGGCTGTGGTGGAGGCTGGTGAAGCTTCTGGAAGTAATCTACCACGCCGAACCCCTCGCACGCCACAATGTCATCAGCCGGCGGAGGGATGTACGGCGGCCGGGACACCTCCCCGAGCAAGTCCCACGCCACCCCGGCGAAGAACGGGTGCGCCCTGACCTCGTCGGCGCCGCCGGAAAAGCCCAGCCTTCTCGCGGGATCCTTGTCCAGCAGGCGCGAGATGAGGTCGGTGAGGTCCGGCCACCGCCGCCCGACGTCGGCCGAGAACTCGGGCTCCCGGAGCAGCACGTTCCGGAACGTCTCCTTCCGGTTCCGGCCGCGGAACGGCGTCCTCCCGAACGCCATCTCGTACACGAGCACCCCGAGCGCCCACCAGTCGACGGAGAACTCGTGGCCGTCGCCCCTCACCACCTCCGGCGCCACGTACTCCTCCGTGCCAACGAACGAGAAGGACCTCTCGCACGCGACGCCGCCGCTCGCGGCCGACCGGAAGCTCGCGTGGTTCTTGCCGCGGCCCAACGACGTCGACGCCCTGGCTGACTTGGCCTTCTTGAGCTTGTCGACGCCGCCGTCGCTTCTGTTAAGGTACCATGCCAGGTTGTGGGGCTCCTGTCCGGACGACGCGGCCACCGAGGACTCGCTTCTCGCGAAGATTCGGCGCAGGTGGCGGTACTGTCGGCCGTGGGGCTTCGGCGCCGTGGGCGACGGCGTAGCCGACGAGCACGGCGACGAGGCGGAGGTGCACGTGGAGGCGGAAGGGGACTTGGGCGGGAGCAGCCGGGAGAGGTCAAAGTCGGTGAGGGTGACGTGGCCGTCGGCGCGTAGGAGCACGTTCTCAGGCTTGAGGTCGCGGTAGGCGATCCCGGCGGCGTGGAGGTCGGCGAGCGCGGAGACGAGCTCGGCGGCGTAGAACCTGACGGCGGCGGGGGAGAAGACGCGATCGGGCTGCGCGCGGCGGAGCTCGTTGAGGTCGCCCCCGGCGCAGTAGGGCATGGCCCACGCGAGCAGGTCGGGCGTCTCGGCGCGGCCCAGCAGCGACGGCAGGTGCGGGTGCGCGAGCCGGGACAGCACGGACACCTCCCACCGCGCGCGGCGCGCCGCGTCCTCCGCGCGCCCGGGCGGCGCCGCCGCGTGGGAGCGTTTGTCGAAGACCTTGAGCACGTACTCGGCCTCGGCCTCGTCGGCGGCGACCAGGAACACCGTGCCCATGGCGCCGCGGCCCAGCACCCGCGCCGCCCGCGCCGCGCCGAGGTCTATGTCCATCAGGCCCGTGCCGGCCACGGGCTGCATGATCGCGTGACTGGGCACGCACGTCGTGTCGATGCGTGCGGCCTGCTGCGCGCCGTGGCTCGTGAGTGTCGGGCTGCGAAGGGGCTTGCGAGGACGTGTTCATATAAAGGTGGGGAGGGGCCGGCACGGTCTGATCGGCCATGCCATTTTATATTGAAACAGAGCGGCCATGCCATTTCGACAGAGCTTTGTTGGTGTCTCCGGCGTGGCTCTGGCGTTTTTCCTCGTCAGTCAGTCAGTCAGTCAGTTTTATCCCCGAGAAAGTTATTTTTTCCCAAAAAATACATTTTGTAATAGTCCGTGCCATGCCAAGCTAGAGTCATCTAATTGGGTCTAATTTGAGAATTTCTTGTGGCATTGAGCACCGTGGATAACAAAACTTATCAACATAATCGAGAGAAGTTTGAATTGTTTATAGGTGGCAAAGTTGCATGGCCAGTCTTCACTTGGATTGCAGCAACAGTCCGGATGCAACGAGGCAGGGTTTTGGCGCCGTTTGTCCACTCACTTCTACTCCCTCCGTTCCCAAATATTTTTCTTTCTATACATTTTAAATGGACTACAACATACAAATGTATGTAGATATATTATAAAGTGTAGATTTACTCATTTTGCTTTGTATGTAGTTACTTGTTGAAATCTCTAGAAAGACAAATATTTAAAAACGGAGCCAGTAATACGTGCGCAAAAATATTTAGACAATTGATGCAGATGAATTGTTGGAACAAGGGCGTGGAGCCCAAGAGCATTCAAATGATTTTGACTGCAAGAATCAGAGGATATTGTTTCAGAGACTTGACAAGCATTCAAATGGATAGAAAATAATTACTACCACCACAAGGCATCAATCATGTGACCGTGATGCAACGGAACATCCACATGTAGATTCGGATGCCGCACGGGCTAACCCTAATCGATGGCCGCGATTGGCATGTGACAAAAGATGATGGCCTCGATAGGACGTGTCGTACGCGTCGCGTCTCCGTGAAATTTTGCTTGGGATGCGGCTCGCCATGTCTTTGAGTTATCGTACACGTCCGTGCAATGTAGTACACTATAGTACTCCTACTGGATGAACTCTAACTGCTGTCGACGTACCTGCCAAAGCTGCGTAAATGCATGATGATGAAGTAGTCCTCGATCGGAATTACGTTTTTGCCAAGACCATTGACCGGGCGCCAACATTTGCACGATCCTCGAATTAACTGACGGTGGTTTAATCACAGCCAAAAAAAAAACTTGTGGATCTAGCCATTGTTTCCTCGCAAGAAAGAGAAAAAGGAAGATCCGTTCATTGTTCACTCCGGCTCGATCGCCTTGACATGACATGGGGGCCCAGGCTCTCACTTTTTTTTTATAAAACATGCTAACAAGACGTGTACATTTATGGCAGATAACACGTGTGGATCAATCTGGATTTACAGTTTACTGAACCGCGTGTGAATTTACAGTTACTGTGAACCAGGATGATACGTACATCTGCTGCCAAGTGCCAGTAGAGCAATTCAGGTACTGTGCGCGTGTGACTCATGCCGCCCCCTGCTACTGCATAAGCGGAATTGCCACTTGTGGCAGCCAGCCATGCCACAATTCGCCGGTAAGATCTCTGGCAGAGCAGAAACGGGCCCTAGATCATTGAACCACACCAAGATTGCATCTCATCTAGCAGGCTGCCTGCCCACCGGCCACAGCGATCGGGTTCAGTACGTTACGTACAGTAACAGACTAACAGTGTCCGTTCGTTCGTCAGTGCTGTGAATCTGTCTGAGAAGCAAGGCGCGACCACGCCACTGCTCCTCTTATCAGCGGGGAACAGGAGGCTTCCAAACACAGCCCCTGAAGCCCAGACCCGAGCCAGAGCAAACAACGAGCTCTTCTGATCGTCGATCGGCTCTCCGACAGAGACAACGGAGTCCTCAGGGATTGCCAGCGTGCCTGTACGTACGTGTTACAACGCAGCTGGTGCTACAGAGAATTACAGCACGTACGTACATTTCTTCCCGTTTTGAAAAATTTATTTATGCAGCCTTCGTTTGCTTTTGGCCCGATCCGATCGTTACGTGTCTCTCAATTCTGTCTTGCCTTCAGGTTGTAGTATAATTCCTCGTGGAGCCCCTGCTGCCTGAATTCCAGGGCACGTAACCTGACCTGTAGCAGTACAAGGGTTGCAGGTTGCGCCGTGACGCCTCAACCAACAACCAAAAAGCTCCAACCCACCGAGACGAGAGCCAAGCAGTTCGCCGTTGGGCTCAACGATTGCATGACACATGTATGTATGAGATTGCCCGGCGCAGTCAAGGCTTAGACCCTGGTTGGTGGCTGTCATTACTCGATGGAAACCTGCTTATTATGTTCCTATATGAACCAATGATTACCCAATCACAGACATGATTAGAGAACGTGGGTAAGCGTGGCGTGTCCGTGCGTGTCACGCATCAGGCTGCAGGAGGAGGACGCAGGATCACGTCGCTTCGTGCACGCTAATTTAGTAGTCATGGGAGCCATGCATATCCCTCTCACAACACTAATTCGCCGCCTCGCCATTATTATCATCTACTACTTCAGTGTCAAAAACGCTCTTATATTATAGGACAGAGATAGTAGCTCGATCCATTGCAATCATCTTGTTAATTCATGCTCGATCACAACAGATGATCCGCGGGCATATATAGTCTTTAACAAATCGCGAGTGGAATGCTCAAGTCGCAAAGCTGAGGAGAGTTGCAGACATGTTAGCCCACACTACGCAAAGGGCTTGGTTAGATAGAGTAATAAAACTGCAAAGATTTCTCGTTGTTTTTCTATGTAGGTGTGGCTAACTCTGTCGGCCATTACATGCAGTGTTCTAGTGTTCTAGAGCAAATAAGGGTGCTGGTTTAACGATGAGGGTCGCCCTGACCTGATGATTCGCGGTACCTGGCCATGTAATGGGCGACAGAGACAGGACAAGGCTTTTTCGTCTACTTTGTGTGTGATGAGCTAATGATTAGAGAAGTCCAAATCAGTACTAGTAGTAGGTTCTTGACCTTTGGCGCCATGAGAAAATAGGAGAGATCAGAAGCACTAATTAATCGTGTCATGTTTGGTCATATGCTTTCTGCAGTCACGCCATTTCTCATTTATGGATTGTTTTTGGTGAAGCGGCACCGTAACCACCCCATTTCCACAAGGCGCAACACGTTTACACGTGATTAATTTCAGTACTCCTGCGTGATGAATGTGCAGGGCTAAACAAGAAAACAATCATCAGCGGAGAATCTTACGAGTAGTTTAGAGCTCAATGGAAAGCCGGACTCAAGTCCATCCCCAAAAGCACATAAGTTATGTTGGGAAAGAAAAGAAAAAGCTTAACTAGCATTCTGAATTTGCTGCAACGTTTTTTTTAATATTTTTTATTTAATTGAGGAATTGCTGCGGCGTCTTTTACTCGAGCGCGCCTATACCGCGCCTAAAGCGAGTTCCAGCGACCGCTCCTGTCAGGGTTTCACGAATGCGCCGGCCCATGTAGGTTCCAGGTAAGTTCTTCTTTTCTTCTGCTTTTCCTTTTTCGCTTTTCATTTTATTCTTAATTTTTAAAAAGAATGCTAACTCGATGTAGCGCAATTGTTTGCTTAAATAAAAAATGTTGATAACATACAAAAAAATGTTTCTACATTTTAAAAATGTAACATGTTTCAAAAAAGTGTATGTGACATTGTTAAAAAAGTGCTAATCTTGCATATGGAAAATGTTTAACGTATATCGATAAATGTTTAACATGTCTATGTAAAAAGTACAATGTTTATAAAAAAGTAGACATCAAACATATATATGAAAGAAATGTTAATTATTCTATAAAACTGCTAAATATGAATTAAAAAATGTTAAATGTGTATAAAAATGTTCTTGGTGTATGCAAAAAAGTAGACATCAAAAACATTTGTTTCAAAACGTGTTGATTGTTCATTTAAAAAAAAAGAACTTGTACAAAAACTAATGTGCCACATGTATATAAAAAACCGAGGAGAAATGATACTAAATACCCCTTTTCAGGAATTCGTCTCATTAGCCAGTTAACTTGTCGATTAATGCCTACTCGTAGGGTCATCGAGTAATCGATAAACTCATAAATTGTCTGATTGATGGATTAACTTGCAGATTAATTTGCCAATTAGCCTATTAATCCCTACTCGCTAGCCAACCAAGCAACTACTAGTTAACGGTTCTCAACAATGCTAATAACAACAAAGAAAATAAAAAAAAGTCAATCAGAAAAGGTTCTAAACCTAAGAAAAACCAATGAAAACCATAAAAAAAGAAAATATGGGTGAAGGAAAAACACACAAAAAACTGAAGAAAATACATGAAAAGAAAGAGAACAAAGAAAACCGAAGAAAGAAACAAATAAAGCCAAAGAAGAAAACAAACAAAAACAGTGAACACCGAGAGAAAACAAAGATAAATGAAGAAAACAAATAAACCAGTCAATCCAAGGAAAAAGTAAAACTAGTGAAAAACAAAGAAAACAAAACTTATAACAAAGAAAAAAGGAAAACTGAATAAAAACAGTGAAAAAACTTAAAGAACCAAAGAATAAAAAAAAACAAAAGAAAAGAGAGGGAACCTACATCGAGCGAATCCTACACTAATGGGCTGGCCCGCTCCAGCTACGCCTGACAGTGGAGCTGCTTCCATATCACCGTGAGCGAGATATAGTTCTTACACTTTTGTTCACACAAAAACAGTTACCCATGAGCGCATGTGTGGAGGTCTGAGGGGCCAATTGCTGGCTTATAGCACAACCTGACGGAGCGTGATTTTGGGCTATAAGCGGATGTGACTCGTTCCTGGACCATCGTGTATAGAGGCAAAGGCGTTGGCCGCGCATCGTCTCAGGGTTGTGGGGGTGATGAAGGCAAGTCTATAAGTCGCCTGCAGTGAGCGCCATTATCGCCTACATGATTGTCACTTGCCTTGTCGATTGAGTTGGTTCGCGAACCACACGAACCTACGAACGCGCTTGTTGCTTGCGTGTTGATTCGCTTTGTCGAATGTTGTTTTTTCATTGTAAATTTGTGTCCCCTTTGTTACGTTTTTCACATAGCAGCTTCTGTGTAAGTCAGAACATTTTGTGAATATATATTTTACTAAATAATCAAATAAATGTTTATTGTTTGTAAATTGTTCATTGCATTTGAAGAAAACATTTTAAAAACTTTAATTATTTCTAAAAAATGTTCATGCATTTATAAAATAGTTCATAAAAATATTTAAATTTGTTATGAAATGTAACATTGGTTCGAGCAAGCATTTGGAAATGACATATATAAAGGTTCACATGTATAATTACTTTTTCATAGTGTATTTATAAATTGTTTGCCATGCATTTAAAAATGTTCAACGTGCATTCTGACATATTCAATGTGCATCTAGAAAATGTTTAACGTGTATCTAAGATATCTTTAAAAACTATTAAATGCTAGCGATTTATAGCGTTTGCAGGGTGGTGCGAGAGCAAGCTTGTAATAGATACCTCCTCCCCAGCGCCTTAGGTGTCAAGGAGGGAAATCACAAAATCATAATTGAGGAGTATTCATTGCAAAGGTCTCTTCCACCTTTTCAGGTTGCGACAAGTGGCGCGTTGTATGTGCGTTATTTGTCGCAATCTGGAAGTTTTCTCTTTTTTCGTACATCCAATTCAAAATATTTTATCTCTTAAACCATGGGTCCAAATCT
Organism: Triticum aestivum; assembly: GCF_018294505.1. Lineage (NCBI taxonomy): Eukaryota > Viridiplantae > Streptophyta > Magnoliopsida > Poales > Poaceae > Triticum > Triticum aestivum. Next base: position 450,575,836 of record NC_057807.1, on the reverse strand, counting down.
CAAACCGTTTTCACCGCTGGATTCGTCGTGCCGAGATATTCAAAACTAGAACCAATGTTGATTGATTTTGACGAACTTTTTTTCACAAAAAAAAAACGTACTAAAAAAACTGAACCGGGAGCACGTGTTTTTTCCCTTTTCGAAAGAGGCACGTCCGTGCCTTTTGCAAAATCACAACCATGCCTCTCGCGGAAGCAAAACCGTGCCTCTCGTGGAAAAAAGGAATAATTGCATTTGAGCCCTTAGTTGTGTCACCCTCGATAGGAATACCCCTAGTTTCCGAAAACCCTCGGTTTTGCCCATGCCCGTTTTCTCCTCTTATGGTTTTGCCCTTCCGTCACGTTTCCATCCATTTAGTGCCGTTTTGACCGTCTATTGACCGTCTATGAACTTTTAGTTGGACTTATTTGCCCCTGCTTCCTCACTCTCTCCCTAGACACTTCCAAGTGGGACCCATCACTCAGAAAACATCCCTCACTCTTCTCATTAACATGTGGGACCCACAATGGACCAAATATCTCTTAACGGACACTGCCATCTTGTAAACATAATATCAATTTTGCATTACTTTTTTATGCAAAAATTAACACCGCATAAATTAATTAAAACACCTGTAATTAACACAAATCAGTACTTAAGGTCGGTCTCATCTCGAATATAATTAATCATCAATCCATAGTTGCCAGCTATACTACTAGCTAGTTTGCGTCAAGTGTTAAAGAATGCTGGGTCAACGTTTGAAAACACGCCGTCTGTAGGACAAGGATGAGCTCGCCCGAGCACCCGAAATCGGCGCCGGAGCTTGCCAGATCCTCCTCGCCCGTGCGTCCCCATGATGGGCGGTTGGCCACCGCCGCTGCAGCGTGGAAGGAGGCCCGAGGGAGGGTCAACGGGGCGCTTTGGATCTAGGCCAACGGGCGGCACCGGCATCAGCGTTGGCTGGCCCACGTTGGTGTGGACGAGGGTCCACGCGGACGTTTGTGGCAAACGGATGCAGAGGTGGACTTCCATGGGCGGCAGCCATGGTGGCTTTGGTGCTGCTCCCTGCTACTGTTGAGGAAGAGAAAAGAGCAGGTTGAGAGATAGAGTGAATCGGGAGAGAAAGGGAGAGGGAAGGAGGAGAGGAAGGAGCATGGGCATGGCAGCACTCACGCTCGGCCTTGACGGATCGGGGGCGGAGACGAGGTAGATCAGGGCCGAGACGAGGTGGATCTGGGGCGTGGAGACGAGGAGGATCGGGGTGGTTCTCATCCTACGGGCGCTCGGGATCGATGGCTCCACCACCGACAGGACCGCCGTTGGCCTCCCCCGCTAGCCATCGACGGGATCTCTGGCTCCACCGCCGACAACATTTGAGAAAGAAGGGATCTGATACTAGGGTTTGACCGACGGGATAGAAATAAAAGTGAACCTTGGATGGTTTTCGGACTGATGGGTCCCACTTGGCAGTGTCTCACTAGACAGTGAAGAAGCAGGGGCAAATAAGTCCAACGAAAAGTCGATAGATGGTCAACAGACGGTCAAACGACACTAACTGGATGGAAACGTGACGGAAGTGCAAAACCATAAGAGGAGAAAATGGGCTCGGGCAAAACCGAGGGTTTTCAGAAAATAGGGGTATTCCTGTCGAGGGTGACACAACTAAGGGCTCAAATGCAATTATCCCCAAAAAAGAGAAAACACATTTTTTTCGTTTCCGAGGAGGCATGACCGTGCCTCTCGAGAAAGCACAATCATGCCTCTTGCGGAAGCAAAACCGTGCCTCTCGCGAAAAAACTAAAAAAACACATTTTTTCCGTTTCCGAGAGGCACAACCGTGCCTCTCGCGGAAGGGAAAATAAACAAAAAACACGTTTTTCCCTTTCCGAGAGGCACGGCCATGCCTTCCCGCGAAAGCACAACCGTGCCTTTCGTGAAAAAAAGAAAACGTGTTTTTCCCGTTTCTGAGAGGCACGACTGTAACTCTCGCAAAAGCAAATTCGGGTCTCTCGCGGAAGCAAAACCGTGACTCCTGCGAAAGGAAAAAAAAAAGAAACGCGTTTTTTCACTCAAAAAAAATTAAGTTTTTATCCAAAATCTAAGGAAGACCGGTGGAAAACAGAAACGTCGAAAAAACCGTTTAAAAAGATAGAAACACGCGTGAAAAAAAATCCGAAGGGAGCGTCCAGAGCGCGACACGTCACGGGCGCCTGAGAGCGTGCCAAGTGACGATGATTGTTGCGAGGCTCCCGAAGGAGCGGTCGTCAACTAGTTGCTCTCGAGAAATCAGCGCTCACGCGCAACCCCCTCATGGGCCGGCCGAGAGGCACAACTGATTCGCTTGTTGTGCTGCCCCAGAAAAATAGGATCGCACGAGGCGATCTAGGGAGGCGAGAGGGTTCCCTTGCGCGCCGCCGGTGGTGACGCCAGTTCCCTCTCTCTCCGTCGGCCACTCCGGCGGCGGGAGGGAGGGGGAACCTCGGGTCTGTTCGCTAGGTGGGTGTGTGGTAGGGTTAGGGTTGAGGGAGACGCTGCCGAGGCCATTGCGGTGGTGTCGTGTTGCAATAAGTTTCTCCGGGATCCGTTCGCGGTCAGGCGAGGCTTCTGCCTTTGTCTAGGAGCCAACGGGGTGGGGGATCCCCGGATCTCGTCGAGGTCGCGGGCTATGGTAGCTGGAGGTCCATCAGCACTGGTCGTTTGGTTCCTTAGATGGGCGATGGATGCAGGGAGACGAAGATCCTTCTTCTTCCTTGTCGGTATGATTTGATGCTGCTGTTCTTCTCCTTCCTCTGCACTGATGCTGGTGGGAGATCCTGCTTTGTCCGAGCGTATGGCCCGACCGCGGTGCTGGACCAGTTGGATGACTCGAGTTCTCTTCCTTCCGGAAGGGACACTTTTCGCGGTACTCAAAGCCAAAGATGGCGACGACTATTGCAGGTGTGTTTGATTGATGTCCATGCCCTCTCAGTGCTGGTGTCAAGAAAGGATGAAGCAGCGTGGCAGCAATTGTACCGTGATCGAAGATGATGACCTGCTTGTGCCTGGTTGCAGATCCTTCTGCTGCAGGGGTCTTCTCTCAAGATTTAGGGATGATGACACAGGGCTCCGGAGATCTTATTGTGTTATGGTTGTCTTAGGGTACTCTAGGTGTTCATGGTCCTTTGTATGTGCGTTTTAGTGTGCTTGTAAGGGTCAACTACTTTGTACTGTTGTGTGATTTGAATGAAAAATTTCTCAAAAAAAAAAAGATTCGCTTGTTGTGGTTAACTGGTCCACCTTCGACCCATTGGCCGTTGACATTTAGGGAAGAATGTGATGCTTTAAAAAAATCAGGACTTTTTGTAGAAAATCAAGAGTTTGAAACAAATTACGGTTTCAAAAGACGTTCACGAACTCGAAAATGTTCATGAGTTAAAAAAAAAGCGGACTTGAAAAACGTTCACGAACTCAAAAAAGTTCAATGACTCAAAAAAAAGTTGGCGGATTTCAAAAAGCCAACGAACTCGAAAAAGTACATGAATTCAAGAAAAGTTTGTGGAGTTAAAAAAATCATCGATTTAAAAAAAAATAACGAATCTAAAGAATGTTTGGAGTTGCTTGTGACGGCTACAGTATGGACCAGCTTCCACAGACAGAGTAGCGTCCGGTTTGACTCGCACCAGACAGCAACGTAGCGAAACGACGTGTTCTTGGGTGTCCACTGGAGTGCTACTGTTTGGAGTGGAAAATGGCCTTTGCCCTGACGTCATCGACGTCAAACCCGGGAGTGCAATTCACGGTATTCAGAATCCGTTTTGTGCCTGCGTTATCTTTTTTTTTTCTCCCGGCACTTGTCCCTGCTTTGTCAACGATGATCCTCTTGCCAAATGGTTCCTCAAGCTTGAGCCTCGACTGTTTGTCGTGGTCGTCTTCTTGTTTTGCCAAAAGTCAACCGGCCTTGTTTTTTTGTTGCGAGGTTAAAAGGGATTTTCATTGCTCAATGAGGAACCAGGTCGTCCATACAAAGTTGGAGTACATCCGCAGGGCCTGACCTCAACCAACCTGCAGTCCTAGCCTCTACGCGACCAAACGTGGCTAATCTATGACTAACGAATTTTGATTCCTACTAATGTGAGCAATAGAGCTATCCCTTTCACCTAGGAGACGTTTCACTTCTTGCACTACCATCGCGTGTGGCGGCCTATCTAGAGTGTGAGATCTAATGAGTTTGACGGCATATTGACTTTCCATCTCTACGTCCACCAGCAGAGACGATCATTGCAGCGCAAGGTTGAGTCCTTTCGAGAATTCCACGAGTTCTGCTTGTAATGGTCCCAAGCAAGATAAAATGGACCTGCATGCCGAGAAGATGATGGTCCCTGAACTATCTCAGAGGATCATACCTGCTCCAGCTTCACCACTAGCTTCGATGAAGGAGCCGTCTACATTTAGCTTCAACCGGCCAGCTGCAGGTGGAACCCAGCAAGCGGGAGGTTGTGGTGTAGGTACAACACTTGTTGCTGATGCACTATGGCTGTCAAAGTTTATCACCATTTTACCTTTCACAATATTAGCGTCCGGAAATTGCTGGATACCCAAAAGAGACTTCTCGTAGCTTAGCTGGAACCGACATGAAGCTTCCACCAGGGCGGTGGTTTGTCATGGACGATCTCATTCCGGACGTGCCAGCTACGCCACAACACCATCAAGACTCTCATGCGGTCGTTGTTGCCCAGCCCATGCAACATATCGAAGAGCCATTCCTCACCCGTGGGCTTGACTCGTGTGATCTCCGGCAAGTTTCAATGCTCCGCCATAGCTTGCCATAATGATACTGCTCTCGGGCATCTATAGAAGACGTGGAAGGTGTCCCCCCGTTCCGTCGCACAGAGCAGGCAAAAGTCAGAAAGTTCAATGGACCGTGCGTGTTTATTAGCCAAAGTAGCAAGAGAGTTAGATGCCAGCCTCCACGCAAAGATACACACCTTAGGTGGAGCAAGGCACCTCCAAATAAGTGCCCAGACGGCACGTCGCCCATCCGGTTCCCTGCTCGCTGCGGCAGAAGAGGGTCGATGTTGTTCGTCCAACGCGAGATGATAAGCACTTCGCACGAAGAAGTTTCCGCTACGTTCGGGCGCCCATGCAATCACATCTTCGCCCAGCCATGGTGATGCTTTGATCTTCATTATTTCCTCAACGTCCACTTGCATGAAGTGTTGGCGAAGGAGAGAGACTTTCCAATTGCCATAGAAATCCACGAGCTCGCTAACCCGACACAAACGACAGCGACCCTGGGGGGACACCGGGCCCCGGCTCAGCTGGTGCAGGATCCACCATCCCGCTAGATATGCATCGAATTACCTCCACCAATGCGCCAAATCAGCCCCTTCTTTAGAAGTTCGAGCCCATGAACAATGGACTGCCACGTATGGGAGGAATGACCGGAAAATAATGTATCCTCGAGCCACCCATCCGGATACTACCGAGCCTTAAGAACCTGCGCGCACAAGCTATCTGGGTTAGAGAACCGCCACACTTGCCGAGCAAGGAGTGCCTGATTGAACAGTCTGAAGTCGCGAAATCCCAAGCCACCATGGTTCTTTGACTTAATCAACACCTCCTAGGCCTTCCAATGAGTTTTCCTCCTTCCCTCTTTTGCTCCCACCAGAAGTTACACACCATACGCGTAAGGTCGTCATACACGCTGCGCGGGAGTCGGAACACCCCCATCAAGTATGTAGGCAACGATTGTGCGACTGCCTTAATTAGAGTCTCTTTGCTTCCTTGTGAAACCGCGTCTCCCCATGCCAAAATCCGCTTAAGTAGTTGTTCCTATAAGCACTGAAACTTTCCTTTTGACATTCGTCTGGTCGGTGTTGGGAGGCCGAGGTATTTCTCCTCGAAACTGGTGTTCTGAACCTGCAATGCTTGAGCAACCGTCACACGATCCACCTCACTGCATTTAGGGCCGAACAGCACGCAGCACTTTGCCGGGTTTATGTGTTGTCCCGTGGTCCTCTCATACATGGCCAATGCTTCCCGAACTTCCCCAGCCTCCGTCGCTGATGCACGGGAGAAGAGCAAGGTGTCATCAGCGAATAGAAAGTGCGATATACCTGGGGCTCGAGGGCACAGCCGCAATGATGTAATAGAGCCATGCATCACCTTCTGTTTCAAAATAACATCAAGAGCATTAGCCACAAACAAAAATAAAAAAGGGGATAGAGGATCTCCCTGCCATAGTCCACGAGACGGTGTGAACGAATCTGAGAGGGCTCCATTGAGTTTAACATTATATATCACCAAGGTCACGCATGTCATGATCCAATGCACCCATCGATGATCAAAACCCATCTGTTGCATCATTCGCTTCAGGAAATCCCAGTCCACCCGGTCATATGCTTTGGAGAGATCTAGTTTGTAGGCACAGAAACTCTTATATGGGTTCTTCTCTTGCTTAATGGTATGAATGCATTCAAAAGCTATAAAGGCATTGTCTGTGGTTAGCCTTCCCGGGACAAATACGCTCTGCTCAGGAGACACAATATCATCCAAAAAATGTCTAAGGTGGTTCTGAAAGTGCAACTATCCCTGGGTGGTTTTGGTAATTATTAACAAAATATAGCTCATTGAACTAATGCTATTTCAAGATGAATATTTCAGCAAAGTTCAATGATTGGCATGGCATGGATTAGGAATGTGGACCCCTCAAAATGCTAAGGACAAAGGATTGGCTCAAGCTCTAAAGCTCAAGACTCTAGATTTTACATTTAGTGATCCAAGATCACATTGAGTCCATAGGAAAAGCCAATACTATTAAAAGGGGATGAGGTGTTGCTTAATGGCTTGCTTGCTCAAGATGTTTAGTGATATGCTCCAAAAACCCTCAACCACTTTCTCATATCCACATATGTCCCAAACTAAAAGTCAAACTCGGCCCCACCGATTTGATCTATCCGGCGCCACCGAGTTCATTTGACATAGCCACTGCCAGAAACCCTAGTCACTTCAGTCTCATCGATAGGGATCTCGTTCTCACCGAGATGGGATTGTAAACTCTTTATTTCCCTTCATAACGTTTCGGTCTAACTGAGATGAGCTGTCAGTCCCATCGAGTTCGCAATGCAAACTCTTTGTTTCCCCTTCGTAATGTTTCGGTCTCACCGAGATGAGCGAATCGGTCCCACTGAGTTTGCCTGGCCAACTCTCTGGCTAGCTTATTACCAAAGTCGGTCCCATCGAATTTGTGTAATTGGTCTCACCGAGATTACGTTATGCCCTAACCCTAAAGAAATCGGTCCCACCGATGACACGTCGGTCCCACCGAAATGCCTAACAGTCACATTATGAACTAAATCGGTCTGACCGAGTTTTCTGATTTGGTCTCACCGAGTTTGGTAAATTGTGTGTAACTGTTAGATTTTGTGCGGAGGCTATATATACCCCTCCACCCTCTCTTCATTCATTGAGAAAGCCATCAGAATGTGCCTACACTTCCAGCATTCATTTTCTGAGAGAGAACCACCTACTCATGTGTTGAGGTCAAGGTATTCCATGCCAACGACATAAATCTTGATCTCTAGCCTTCCCCAAGTTGCTTTCCACTCAAATCATCTTTCCACCAAATCTAGTCCTATGAGAGAGAGAGAGAGCTGAGTGTTGGGGAGACTATTATTTGAAGCACAAGAGCAAGGATTTCATCATCAACACGCCATCTGTTACCTTTTGGAGAGTGGTGTCTCCTAGATTGGTTAGGTGTCACTTGGGAGCCTCTGTCAAGATTGTGGAGTTGAACCAAGGAGTTTGTACGGGCAAGGAGATCACCTACTTCGTGAAGATCTACCCTAGTGAGGCAAGTCTTCATGGGTGATGGCCATGGCGGGATAGACAATGTTGCTTCTTCATGGACCCTTCGTGGGTGGAGCCCTCCATGGACTCGCGCCTCCGTTACCCTTCGCGGGTTGAAGTCTCCATCAACGTGGATGCACGATAGCACCACCTATCGGAACCACGCCAAAAATCTTCGTGTCTCCAATTGCGTTTGCTTCCTCAAACTCCTCGCTTTACCTTCATGTGCAATGTTTTACATTCCGCTGCTATACTCTTAGAATTGCATGTGTAGGTTGATTGCTTGACTTGTGTAAAGTTGCTAAAATCTGCCAAGACTTAAAATTGGGAAAATGCTAGATTTTTATTTGGTCAAGTAGTCTAATCACCCCCCATCTAGACACACTTTCGATCCTATAGGTTCACCAAGCATTTCGATATTACCTTATAGATGACGTTGCATAGGCTAACACTACAAAAAAAGACACATCCGTGACATTTTGGGCCGAATGAAATTTTTTTCTGTCATACATATGACACTTCTATGACGATAATTGTGACAAAACCCTGTATCATCATAGATGTGGTGGGCTCCTACTTGTATGACAAAAAATCATTACAGAAAATGGCTTTTCGTCCTGGGCGGGCCGGAGGCGCAGCTGCATGACATTCTTTGGGCCGTCCATGATGGAAAAAACCATGGTAGAAGCGAGGGCGAGGAAATTTTTTGGGAGTTCCCGGTTACGGTGGGTGGTCGGGGGCCGAGCGATGCGCGTTTCTCTCGTACACGTACGCGCGTGTGTGCGAGGCGTTGGCTCTAACTGAACCCGAGCGAGGCGTTGGGCTCTAACTGAACCCGAGCGATTGCACTGCAGGCTACGCGTTACTGAACCCGAGCGATCGATCGATGGCTGCTAACTGAACCCGATCGAGCGATTCCTTCGCTACTGCTGCTAACTGAAGCCGATCGATGCTGCCTCTCTGGATGAACAGTGAGTGTTGCGGGGGGGGGGGGGGGGTTGGATGAACAGTGAGCGGTGGGAGTGGATGAACAGGACCCATGGCGTTGCCTCTGGATGAACAGGACCCCGATCGATCGAGCCGGTTGGGGCTGGATGAACAGGACCCCGTGGAGGGCTGGATGAACAGGACGAACCTGTGGAGGGCTGGATGAACAGTAGACGGTGGAGGGGTGGTTGAACAGGAGCCCGTGGAGAGGGGTGGTTGAACAGTAGCTGGTGGAGTAGCGCGCGGTGGAGGCTGGATGAACAGGAGCCCGTGGATGAACAGTCGCAGGTGGAGGCTGGAGGAGGTCGACGGTGGATGAACAGTAGCCCGTGGAGGCTGGACGAGGTCGACGGTGGAGATGAACAGTATCCCGTGGAGTGCCGTTTTGCGGTACACCACACCCCTCCCGATGAACAGGACCCCCGTTTCGACCGTAGCGCTCCAACACAAGTCCGTTTCGTCCGTTTTGCGGTATGCCACACCCTTCCCGATCAACAGGACCCCCGTTTCGACCGTAGGAGGTCCATTTCGTCCGTTTTGCGATACGCCACACCCCTCCCGATCAACAGGACCCCCGTTTCGACCGTAGGAGGTCCGTTTCCTCCGTTTTGCGGTACGCCAGACCCCTCCCGGTGAACAGGATCCCATTTCGAACGTGGCCGGTCGAACACAAGGTTGTTTCGTCCGTTCTGCGGTACGCCATACCTCGTTTCCACCGCCTGTTCCGTCCAAGCCCTCCCGATAAACACGATGACACATTCCGTTCCGACCCAGCCGGTTGGCTCCCCATGAACACGACGACGACGTTGTTTCTCCGTTCCGACCCAGCCATGTACACGAGCCCTGGCCGTACATATGCGCGAGTAGGCGTTCGATACCCCGTCCGTATGTACACATAAATGGCCGTATTTTCTTTCTTGCACCCTGACTGTTGTAAGTACGTGTGCATGCTACGTGCGCGCCTCTACTACGACACGTGCACGCCTTTACTACGACACGTGCGCGCCTCAACATCCACCAGTATGTACGTACATTTTCGCAACCATAATGACAACACTATGTACGCTTCGACCAGGTGGGTCCCGACTGTCAGGCACTTCCTTGCGTGCGAAGATGTAGCTGGTGGGTCCCAGTAGTCAGGGGGGCAAATCGTTTTTTTTCAGACGCACTTCCTTGCGTGCGAAGATGTAGCTGGTGGGTCCCAGCAGTGAGGGGGAAACGTTTTTTTTCGCGAAATACAGTGGCCCGTCCGATGGGTCCCAGCTGTCAGGTGGAGGAATCATTGTTTTCCGCGTAATAAGGAGGCACTTCCTTGCTGCGGCCATGGACCCAGCTGTCAGCCTCTCCACGTACAGTCCACGTCCGATGGAAGTCGTTCCTTGACCATGTTGACCACGCCGCGCCGAGAGCACTACGGCGGTGGACGATGGCGAGGCCTAGGAAGGGGACGATGGGGAGTCGGGGAAGACATGGAAGTGGAAGCCCGCGCGGAAAGGAGTACGAGGGTTCACTGGTTCGGCTGTGGTGTGAGGCTGCCGTCACCGCAGGGCCTGGCCAGCGGTGGAAATAGTAGGGGGCGGTGAGGCCTCCGCGGCAGCACAACCGGCCACGGGAGGCAGGAGCATGCGGCACGACCAGCGCTGCTTTGGGCGGCTGGAGCAATAAGACCAGAGGTTGAAGAAGCACTACGGCCATTGGATGGAAATCGTACGATCACTACAGCTAGAATCGTTTATATTGACTAAGTTGACAAAGCCCTTGGTTTTTTTGGAGCAAAGACAAAGCCCTTGGTACGCGTCAACTTAGTAGGCCCACTGCTTGGATTTGACAGAGAACATATAGCCCATTTGCGGTTTGTAAGAATGTACAACCCATTTTTTAATTTTAATGGAATTTACTACAACCCATTTACAGTTTGTTAAAAGTACAACCCAACTTCTAGCTAGGACAACGATTAATAATTTCAAACAACCACTCAAAACAGAATTCAAAAAAAATCCCACATTTTGATGGGATCCGAAATATTTTTATCCGAAATTTCTAGTCAGGTTAAATATAATTTCAAAATAAAGTTGTATTACGTTAAAATCCAATGAAATATTGCGCGCGCAACAAGTAATGAAATTAAAATTTTCAAATTCCAAAAATAATATATTTTTTAAACTAATTACGTGTTTGGTGCATAGTTACTGCCCAGTTATTATAATTACATCTCATTTATTATTTCTTAAAGTCCATTTTCTTGTTAAGCCTAATGCATACCTCCTAGGAAAGTTTGCAGCCTAGCGGGGCGAAGAATAACAAGTTGACCCGGATATTGTGTACAACTGTCGGCCCAGTTGCATTGCTGATGTTGAAAAAAAGGCCTGTGTAGTACAGTACAACCTAACATGGTTACTTAGCCCACATTCAGCGACGCCGAAAAGGCCCAAACAAGGCTTCTGTACAACCTTTTGAAGTCACTGAGCTCAATCAATAACTTAAGAAAAAAAGTTAAATTATAGTAGAACCTAATTAAAAGCTGTCACGAGCAAATAAATAATTCAACGGGTCCCACTTGTGCGTGTGTGTGCGTGTGTGCGTGTGTATGTGTGTGTGTGTGAGAGAGAGAGAGATTGAGAGAGACCCATCGGTCGATGCTCATAAATACATCTTTCAGCCATATGCATTACTGATGCTCAGTAAAAACTTATATAGTTGACACAATCATATAGAACATCATAGCACACTGAACTTGCATACAAAAATTTCATGCAGGCAGCACAATCAGGATGGAAGCAGTGGATCGCTACGGGAAGCGCTATGTTGAAACCAACGAAGTCGTACATAACGGTTCATCGTCTTTATCAATGACAGGGAAATATCTTGAATGTTGTGCAAAGAAAACAGACAGACAACACAATAAGTTCTGCTAGCACATTAAGTTGACGTACAACCCTTTCTAAAAAAAGTTCAGGTACAAAATTAGAACAAGTCACAATCAAATGTACTGACATATCAGTGCTTCACACCCATAGCTCGGATTTAACTAGTATCTGACAAGATTCAGTTGTTACCTCAAATTAGAGCACATCCAGGCAGCTAGCCCTGCCTCTTCTCCCAAAGAAGCAGTGGCCTCCGCCGCGCGATGGAGTAGGCCCTGTGCCATCCATCGTTCCGAGCAACACAGGGAAAGTCTGATGTTGACTCCTATAATGGACGTCGTCGACGGACCCTGGCACCAGCGGCGGCGGCAGCACTTCGATTGGTGGATTGACCACTTCTTCGACATGCACGAACACTCGATACAAGTACATCCCTAACATGGTCCGCGGCGGCCTTGGTGGCGACGAATAGTACAACCCCTGTTCCTCCACCGGTATCTCAACACCAATCACCTTCAGTATGGTGGACGGCTTCTTCATCCATGCCATAACCGTCAGACCCCAGCTGTTTGGAGGAACAAACATACTTACGAGCTCACCTCCAAGGTCGTTGATAAGCTCGTTCATGGACTCGCTGTTCCAAGCACATCGAGGCATGCCGTGGAAGGTAAGCTTTGTTAAAAACTCAAGCTCAGAGGGCACCAAGCCCCATCCTGGGTGCCATCGATCAAAGCTCACCAGCGCGCCATCGCAGAACAAACGCGGGAAGATTCGAACACACGACTGCAGTCGAAAGTTGTCCGGAACCTGACAAAGAAATCAGCCGGTGGCGGACAGACTTTGACGAGCAAGTCACTTATTTGAATGCCGTGCGCAATGCCAAGAGCTTTGACAAGGTCGTCCGGCGAGACGGGAGGCCAGTCGCCGTTGATGGTTACCATCAGCACTTTGCCGGCAAACTGGTCGTCAAGCGCCGCCATGCCACTGTTCAGCGACAGCACGCAGCGACCGAAGGCAGGACGGACCTCAGGATCTCCGGCTCAGAGATCCGCGTTGACTGGCGACATGATAGTGCACTTGAGTACAGGGAGTACAAGAGGGGGATTTGGGGGAACTGGAGTAGGAATCGAGATTCTAGAGGTGGGGGAGGGGCGGGAGATTGGGGATGAAAGGTGGTATGAATTTCGAGCACGCGCCAATATGCTCTCGGCGCGCAAGCGCATGAAAACACCGGTGGCACCCACATGTCGGCCTAAGAGTCCTTATTCTTTCTTTTTTGGAGAGCCTGACCTTTTTTTTCAGGATCTTTTGAGAGCCCGGCCCGAGAGTCACAATTGACCTGTTTGGCATTGCGTTACTACTCGGCCCATATTCAACGACACCTCACTGGCCCAAACAAGTGTACATCATCGAAAAGACACTGAGCTCAAATTATATAACTTGAAAAAAGGAGATATACTCTGAACACTGGAGAATGGTGATGCCCTCATTTAGCCCACCAGTAGTTCGAGACAATAAACAGTTCGAAACAATGATATATACAACATTCAAACACTGACTAGTGACTACTACTGACATAAACAGCAAGACATGATAGTTCATAAGAAGTCTTGCTACACCACCAAAACACACCCATCTGCAGCACTCAGACTCTCATGATCCAGACGAGAATGACATTCTAAACAGAAGCAACTATTACATAGTAAGAGTGACATAGACGAGGATGACCAAATGATAAGGAATATGCATAACAAAAGAAAGAACTACCCATCCAGAACCAGCAGCAAAGACAACAAAGTCATTCGAAGAGATGATCCAACACCATCATAATTTGCAGCCCCGCTTCAACGACCAGTGATCCGGAGACACCATTACTCCACCCTTTCGATGCAATAGCCCAATTACCTATCAACCTGAAGGCTTGAACCACATCACTGCTTGTCGTAATTGAGACATCCAAGGATCAAAGTTAATCCGGATGCGTTTGTCATTCTCACCTTCTTTTGGCTACAGGCTGTATCGTTGAAAATCAGGGGAGTTTGCTCCCGAACTCCTAGGGGTCGCCGTGTAGACACAGTTTTCCATAGCAAACAGAGCCTCTCTGCCATCAAGGTCCTTGCCAACGGTGATCTCTTGGTTAATCGGATAATTGAGTCCGAGAAACAGAGAGTGTGAACGAAGGCTGTTTACCCGCCTCCAACTAAAAAATCCTAAAGGCCCCAACAAGCTGGTATCCTGCTCATAGATGTAACAACCACTGTCTGGATACTCACGTATTACACGGTGCTTGTATACAGTGGGGTTTTTGCAATATAACTTTTCCGGCGCATGTGTCCGAATGATCACCAGTCTTTTGCCGTTGTCTGATCGAGCAAGGAACTAGTTGTGCTTCCCTGTTTTTGGCAAAGGTGGTGTGATTACAAAGGACAATAACTGTAGGGACACTGCATCATATCAAAAAGGATAGGCATTGTTAATGTAAGATCAGCATTGTTTAGAGTATGAATAGGATAATGCAAGAAACAACATTGATATGTCCCTGTTGGAACCGGGAGGAAGATACAGGGAAATGTATACTGGGTTTGAAAATATAGAAGTGCCATGCATGGTTATACTCATGTTATCTCGCAATCGATTCTTCACAGGAAACTACCATGTCATGCATGTTATGTAATCATGTTCTGTCCTCACAAACAAATTCTTCAAGGTAACTAACAGACCATGCATTGTTATATACTCGTGTTCTGTGGGCAAAAAAATTGTGAGGATATTATTCTAGCCATTGATTGGTGAAGGGCGAATATAGGTATGTACACATGGTAAGCATTGCAGGATTTCACTACTTCCAAATATAGAGTTCTCCATATGCACATTTACTTCCCTAATGTATGGTTAGATGAAACCAACAGTGTGGTGCATGTTTCTACATCATGAAAATGAGGAAACTAACATGGCCATTGATAAACACTCATATTTAGTAGTAGTATATAGATTACTGTAAAATAAGGATAATATCCATATATTGCTAACCATTTGATTATTCAGGGTACAAATTGGCTATAATGACATGGTCACAATCGCATGAATTAACTCATTCCAAATATAGCTGATTTACGGCGTCTCTAATACATTGCCATAGTTCTACTCAAATTCTGCTCAAACAAGGATATGCCAATCATCACAAAAAGTTCAAACAGTGTCATGGCGTCATCATTAACATGAGATGGAAACAACTTACACACACCGTCCCAGCAATACGTGGTGCCATCTGCTTTATCGATCGCGTAGATGATGCCATTGTGTTCAATAGCATCACAGAAGTGTGTATCAGCTTTGACGATGATCCACTGCGAGCTGGGTTCTCTCCAGCTAAAGAAGGCACCGGTGTAAAGATAGGCGAGTCCGCGGTCGAACAAGGTAATTAGCTTGAAGTTTGCGTAATTCGCATGTCGTGTGGGCACTTGGCAGATTACAATCTTCTGCAAAACAAGGTCCATCCAACTGACGTGGTAATCTAGATGACTTGGACCGCGATGGTAATACTCTATATAATCCAACAGAGGAAGGATAATATCATGGGAGGTCTGGAAGTTCACGAGTACCAACTTTTTACCGTCTTCTCTGAAGGCAGCCATCCAGTGGGAGTTCATGCCGACCCAGTACATACCTGCCAAGAAGTTTTGGGCGATGGTGATCGGATCAATGTCAAGGGAAATGATGTACGGCGACCCACTACATACCTGCAAAGAATTTTTGGCTAATGGAGATCAGATTAAAGTCGAGGGGCATCATGTATGCCTCCGTATCAAGGTGAGCCAATCTCGCAAGACCAGATAGCAGCAAGCAGGGTGTCTTGAAAAGCTTAGGCCTTGCTTCGACGATGGCCGTGTGCATGTCTCTCGAGCATGCAGCCAGCCGCAGGGCGCTCAACATATCCATACACGAACAACAAAGGTCGAGGATGTCACTGGGGAGATTGCTCCAATCGCGGCTCATATGGATGCCGCGCGGTTCGCGTTCGGCCATGGTGGAGTTTGGAAGGTGGGGTTTTTGGGGGGCTTTATTTACGGGGGAGAAGGTTGTCGGTGCTGGGGCAGCTAGCGAGGGAATAGTGGTACTGGGGGAGGCAAGTGAGGCGATGGTACACGGGGGCACATTGAGATGGAGACGGAGAAGGAGATGGAGATGGAGTGGTGCTATGAGAGCGGAGAGGGAGACGAGGCGAGGCGCCAATGTGCTGTATAGCAGCGGTGAGAGACTGCATAGTGCACAGGGTGAGGCTGACTTTGGTAACCTGAACACGCCACCTGGACTAGTGTCAGGCGCAGGGTGTTGTCACTTCACTGTGAGGACCGGATGAATAGTATTTTGACCATCAAGTGTACCACAGTTGTACTACTACTCTACTAGTAGGAACATGAGTACTCCAGTATTGTATAGCGGAAATAGGTCTCCCGTGCTAGCATGCCTGTTCACTTCATCGTTCAGGTATCATCCATATTGCGAGCAGAACCAAATTCTCGTGCATGCCCAATCAACGCCCTGCCACGATGCATGCAGTGGTCGTTCAGGTGCATCAAGGACGGCATGCAGATCGTTCCACACTTGAGAAGAGGAAAAATGGAAAGGTAGAACGCGGCAGCAGAGGAAGAGAATGCTGGCTAACAAGGCTGGGAGGGTGAGGGAGTCCCGGACTAGGGGTGTCCGGATAGCCGAACTACCATCATCGGCCGGACTCCAAGACTATGAAGATACAAGATTGAAGACTTCGTCCCGTGTCCGGATGGGACTTTCCTTGGCGTGGAAGGAAAGCTTGGCGATACGGATATGTAGATCTCCTACCTTTGTAACCGACTCTGTGTAACCCTAGCCCTCTCCGGTGTCTATATAAACCGGATGGCTTTAGTCCATAGGACAAACAACAATCATACCATAGGCTAGCTTCTAGGGTTTAGCCTCCTTGATCTCGTGGTAGATCTACTCTTGTAACCCACATCATCAATATTAATCAAGCAGGACGTAGGGTTTTACCTCCATCAAGAGGGCCCGAACCTGGGTAAAAACATCGTATCCCTCGTCTCCTGTTACCATCCGCCTAGACGCACAGTTCGGGACCCCCTACCCGAGATCCGCCGGTTTTGACACCGACATTGGTGCTTTCATTGAGAGTTCCTCTGTGTCGTCACCGATAGGCTCGATGGCTTCTTCGATCATCAACGACGATGCAGTCCAGGGTGAGACCTTCCTCCCCGGACAGATCTTCGTATTCGGCGGCTTCGCACTGCGGGCCAATTCGCTTGGCCAGCTGGAGCAGATCGAAGGCTACGCCCCTGGCCGTCAGGTCAGATTTGGAAGTTTGAACTTCACGGCTGACATCCGCGGGGACTTGATCCTCGACGGATTCGAGCCACAGCCGAGCGTGCCGTACTGTCACGATGGGCATGATTTAGCTCTGCAGCCGGACAGTACCCTGGAGGCCGCACTCGAACCCGCTCCGATCTTCGACTCGGAGCCGGCTGCGCAGACCAAGGATGGATGGCTAGACACCGCCTCGGGGGCTGCAACCTCTACGGTGATAGAGCCGAACACCTATCTTGTCCCCCATGAAGCTCGTGACTCCGAGGTGCCGGACTCCTTGCCGGACTCCGGACCTCCCGCGCCCCCTCCAGTCGAATCCGATTGGGCGCCGATCATGGAGTTCACCGCGGCGGACATCTTTCAACACTCACCTTTTGGCGACATCTTGAGTTCGCTAAAGTACCTCTCGTTATCAGGAGAGGCCTGGCCGGACTGCGGCCAGGACGGTTGGGATGCGGACGACGAAGAAATTCAGAGCCCACCCACCACCCACTTGGTAGCCACTGTCGACGATCTAACCGACATGCTAGATTACGACTCTGAGGACATCGACGGTATGGACGACGATGCCGGAGACGACCAAGAACCAGCGCCCACCGGGCACTGGAAAGCCACCTCTTCATACGACATATACATGGTGGATATCCCAAAGGATGGGAACGGCGAAGGAATAGCGGAGGATGACCCCTCCAAGAAACAGCCCAAGCGCCGGCGTCAGCGGCGCCGCTCTAAATCCCGCCATAGCAAGAATGAGGATTCCGGCACCGGAGACAATAATACACCGGATAGCGCCGAAGACAACCCACTCCAGCAAGATCCAGCACAGGAGGAGGGGGACGCCAGCCCTCATGAGAGAGCGGCCGAAGAAGAGGTAGAGGACTATATGCCTCCCTCCGGAGACGAGGCAAGCCTCGACGACGACGAATTCGTCGTGCCTGAGGATCCCGTCGAACAGGAGCGTTTCAAACGCAGGCTTATGGCCACGGCAAACAGCCTCAAGAAAAAGCAGCAGCAGCTTAGAGCTGATCAAGATCTGCTAGCCGACAGATGGACCGAAGTCCTCGCGGCCGAAGAGCATGAACTCGAACGCCCCTCCAAAAGCTACCCCAAACGTAAGCTGCTCCCCCGATTAGAGGTGGAGGCATATGATCCCGCTTCACCAGGAGACAATACGGCTGATCGACCACCCCGTGGTCGCGACAGAGAGGCCTCAAGGCCCTTCACTAGACCCGTACCCCGGCATCGCTCGAAAAGCACAAGGCCACAGGGGAACACTCCGGACCTGCGAGACATATTGGAGGATAAGGCAAGACAATCAAGATCGATCTATGGATCACGTGGGCGCCCCACGATACGTGACGATCACCGTCACCCCGGACACAGTAAGTCCGGCCGGGCCGAACACAACAGACAAAGCTCTTTTGAGCTCCGTCGCGATATCGCCCAGTACAGAGGCGCCGCACACCCACTGTGCTTCACAGATGAGGTAATGGATCATCAAATCCCAGAAGGGTTTAAACCCGTCAATATTGAATCTTATGATGGCACAACAGACCCCGCGGTCTGGATCGAGGACTATCTCCTCCACATCCACATGGCCCGCGGAGACGATCTCCACGCCATCAAATATCTCCCACTCAAACTTAAAGGACCAGCCCGGCACTGGCTTAACAGCTTGCCAGCAGAGTCAATCGGGAGTTGGGAGGACCTGGAAGCCGCATTCCTCGATAACTTCCAAGGCACGTACGTGCGACCACCAGATGCAGATGACCTAAGCCACATAATTCAGCAGCCAGACGAATCGGCCAGACAATTCTGGACACGGTTCTTAACCAAGAAAAACCAAATCGTCGACTGTCCGGATGCCGAGGCCCTCGCGGCCTTCAAGCATAACATCCGCGACGAGTGGCTTGCCCGGCACCTGGGACAGGAAAAGCCGAAATCCATGGCAGCCCTTACATCACTCATGACCCGCTTCTGTGCGGGTGAGGACAGCTGGCTAGCACGCAGCAACAACCTCAACAAAAATTCTGGCAGTCCGGATATCAAGGACCGTAGTGGCAGGTCGCGTCGCAACAAAAACAAACGCCGCATTAACGGCGATAACAGTGAGGATACGGCAGTCAATGCCGGATTCAGAGGCTCTAAACCCGGTCAACGGAAAAAGCCATTCAAAAGAACAACTCAGGGTCCGTCCAATTTGGACCGAATTCTCGACCGCTTGTGCCAGATACATGGCACCCCTGAAAAGCCAGCTAACCACACCAATAGGGACTGTTGGGTGTTCAAGCAGGCAGGCAAGTTAATTGCCGAAAACAGCGACAAGGGGCTACATAGCGACGACGAGGAAGAGACCCGACCGCCGAACAATAGAGGACAGAAGGGTTTCCCCCCACAGGTGCGGACGGTGAACATGATATATGCCACGCACATACCCAAAAGGGAGCGGAAGCGTGCACTCAGGGATGTATACGCGATGGAGCCAGTTGCCCCGAAGTTCAATCCATGGTCCTCTTGCCCGATCACCTTTGACCGAAGGGACCACCCCACCAGCATTCGCCATGGTGGGTTCGCCGCATTGGTTCTAGACCCAATCGTCGATGGATTTCATCTCACCAGAGTCCTGATGGACGGCGGCAGCAGCCTAAACCTGCTTTATCAGGACACGGTGCGCAAAATGGGCATAGACCCCTCAAGGATTAAACCTACCAAGACGACCTTTAAAGGCGTCATACCAGGTGTAGAAGCCAATTGTACAGGCTCAGTTACACTGGAAGTGGTCTTCGGATCCCCGGATAACTTCCGAAGCGAGGAGTTAATCTTCGACATAGTCCCGTTCCGCAGCGGCTATCATGCCTTGCTCGGACGTACCGCGTTCGCAAAGTTCAACGCGGTGCCGCACTACGCATACCTCAAGCTCAAGATGCCAGGCCCTAGAGGAGTCATCACGGTCAACGGAAACACTGAACGCTCCCTCCGAACGGAGGAACATACAGCGGCTCTCGCGGCAGAAGTACAAAGCAGCCTTTTAAGGCAATTCTCGAGTCCGGCTGCCAAGCGGCCGGACACAGCTAAGCGTGCCCGGAGTAACCTACAACACGACCACCTGGCACGTTCCGAGCACGCGTAGCAGTGCGGCCCCAACCCCAGCCCCTGTAAAACATTAAGACAGACCCTTCGCGTACTCCATTACGCTCTGAAGATACCATGGGCATGGGGCAAGGGGCTCGACCACGATAAGCCCAAACTGCGGCTCAACCGCACCAGGGGCTCTTAAGTGTGTCGTTTCTTTTTCTTTTCCTTTTATTTTTTACCTACAGGACTCCGTTCGTCAGAGGCCCTGTCCGGCAGCAGACATGCCGAACCCACGATACAACAGCCAGGGAAGGAGAAAGGCTACAACGAAAATCCAGGTGGTCTCCATTATGAGCATTAAATCTGTTTTATGCATTATTCCGTAGCCTACCCCTGGAGGGGGACATGTTAAACAGTCCCATCCCTTGCTTACCGCACCACTTGTATCGTCCTGCACTTACAGCAGTTTTTATTTGAATAAAGCAATGCAGCACATTTTTGCTTCCAATTGCATTTCTTTCTTACACATATGTTCATCTATGACATGTTGCATCCGTACGTTTTGGTACGGCTAAATACACCAGGGGCTTATGTTTCCCGCGTTATGGTGTGATAAGTCCGAACACTTTCACAAGTGCGGCACCCCGAACTTATAGCATTATATGCATCGGCTCCGAATCATGTTCTTGGGTCAATAGTTGGGTTTGCCCGGCTCCCATGTTTTGGTACCTTACGTTCCGTTTTATCGGCTAAGGTAGCACTGGGAGAACCACTGCGATTGCGCCCCAGTTGAGCTGGGTTAACGCCTCAGTGGAGAAAGCTAAAACTGACCGTCATGATGAGGCGAGAGCTGGTCGCTGTTCGAGAGGTTCTTTGCGAGTCCCTAAAGACTTATGCCGCTTCGAGCGAGGAGCCGGATTCTGTCCGGCCAAGGCGTGGATAGCGCCCCAAATTCGGCCTTCCGAAAACTAGGGGCTTCGCCGAAATTTAAAATTATAGAATTCTATGGCTAAGTGAGAGTGTTCAAGCATTATAAGTCCGGTTGCCTTGTTCGTTGTGTTGAGCGCCTCCCTCGATGGACCCAAATATGGGAACAAGAGTGCCCAAATTTATCCCGAACACCCCAGCACTCGTGGCATGGGGGCTGAAGCCGACGACTTGCCATCTCTCAGATTTGATAAACAGCCGCACAGAAGGTAATATTTTAAATTAACAAGTGTTGCTTCGCGCATATGAACTTAGTTTTCAGCGCACAGGATAACAAAACGCGAGTCTACTCAAAAACTTCTTCTTTGGAGCACTCACCCGCAATAATGCGGGCGCCCTTCAGCACACTCCTATAATACATCTCGGGCGTGCGATGCTCCTTGCCCTCTGGTGGGGGGTCCGTCACAAGCTTCTGGGCATCCATCTTGCCCCAGTGCACCTTTGCGCGGGCAAGGGCCCGACGCGCACCCTCGATACAGGCGGAGTGCTTGATAACTTCAACCCACGGGCACGCGTCCACCAGCCGCCGCACCAGGCCGAAGTAGCTCCCAGGCATAGCCTCCTTAGGCCACAGCCGAACTATGAGGCCCTTCATGGCCTGTTCGGCCGCCTTGTGGAGCTCGACCAGCTGCTTCAGCTGGTCGCTAAGGGGCACCGGATGTCCGGCCTCAGCATACTGAGACCAGAAGACCTTCTCCGTTGAGCTCCCCTCCTCGGCCCGGTAGAATGCGGCAGCATCGGACACGCTGCGGGGAAGATCTGCGAACGCTCCTGGAGAGCTCCGAATTCGGGTAAGCGACAGGTAATTAACACTCACATGCTTACTTTGCATGAAAAATGCCTTACCCGCTGCTATTTTCTTCACCGCCTCTATCTCCTGGAGGGCCTTGTAGGCTTCGGCCTTAGCGGCTTTGGCACTCTCAAGAGCCGTTGCAAGCTCAGACTCTCGAGTCTTCGAGTCACGCTCCAGGCTCTCATGTTTCCTCACGAGATCCTGGAGCTCTTGCTGTACCTCCGCCACCCGCGCCTCCTGTTTCTCTCGCTCGGTGCGCTCCGCAGCCGCATTGCGTTCGGCCGCGGCCACCGCCTCCTTCAGGGTCGCCACCTCGTTAGTGGCCCCTGCAATACCCCAGTTATCCTTGTCATTTTTCTTGCAACCAAATCCTTTTCTGTAAGGTACAATTTTCATAAGGTATTACTCACCTTCTTTTTCCTCGAGCTGCTTCTTGGCATGGCCGAGCTCGTTCTCGGACCGCTCGAGGTTTTCCTTCAAAGTATTGACCTCCGCAGTCAGTGCGGCAGAGGTCAGCAGCACAGCCTGCAATCCCATATTGACATATTTTCATGACTCCTGCGTTTATCTTTCTAAAGATCCTCAGTCCGGCTTTTCTTTCCGAACACCGAACCGAGCATCAGGGGCTACTGTCTATGCGGTACCATTTTACATATATTGAAATTCTTACCTCAAAGCCTGTTAGAAGGCTGCTGCAGGCTTCGGTCAGCCCGCTCTTGGCGAGCTGAACCTTCTGAATCACCGCACTCATAACAGTGCGGTGTTCCTCTTTGATGGAGGCGCCGTTGAGCGCCTCCAGCAAATTATCCGGCACCTCCGGTTGGACGGAGGCAGCCGGCGTCGCGGTCTTGCCCTTCTTACGAAGGGGTCGCCCGCCGGACTCCGGAGCCACTATGGGTTCCGGGGCTGAGTCCGGTGCAAAGTCCGGGAGGTTGTCCTGCGACACCTCCGGGGCCCTCTCCTCCTGGTGGGTCCCTTCCTGGGATCCCACCTCGGCATCGTCCGCATCACGGGGGGTGGAGGCAGTCGGAAGAGAATCCATATCCGACGCCCCTAAGGACCCGCTCGACGAAGTGGGGAGATCATCCTTAGGCGGACTGCAGGGTTGTATGCGGCATTAGAAAGACATAATGTGGCGGAAAACGAAAACCTTGAAGTTATTCGGGAGTCCGGATACTTACGATCTCGCCAGAGGCTTGGCCCTTGGAGGCCAGTCCTCGTCGTCGTCACTAGCGTTGGCGGAACAGTCCGGGGGAAGAGTTTTTCCCCTCTTGGACCCTTCGGCCTCCCTTGTTTGGGAGGCCTTCCTTTTCTTCCCTCCCCCCGCTGGGGGAGAGGCTTTCTTCTTCTCCTCCTCGCCTTGGTGGGAGGAGTCGGCCTCGGATTCATCGTCCGATAGCACCTGAAAACGGGAACTCTTCCGAGTCCCCGTGGCCTTCTTCTTGGCCTTCTTCTCCGGCACCACGTGGGGTGCCGGAGCCAGCAGCCCCGTTAGGCGGGCGTCAGCTGGGTCCTCTGGCAATGGGGCCGGACAGATAGCCTGTGCGGCCTTCTTCAGCCAGTCCTGTCAAAGGAAAGGGAGTTTAGATCCCGCATAGAGTCAAACTATGAATAACAAGCGTCCCGTAAAGGACAATATCACTTACCTCGTCAGCTGGACGCTGCGAGCTGAATCCGCGATCTTCGGTAGCGGATGCGGGAGCCTCGGCGCCCTTGAACAGCACCTTCCAGACCTCTTCGTACGTAGTGTCGAAGAGCCCATTCAAAGTCTGGTGCTGCGCCGGATCGAACTCCCACATATTGAAGCCCCGTCGTTGGCACGGGAGAATCTGGCGGATGAGCATGACCTGGACTACGTTGACAAGCTTGAGCTTCTTGTCCACCAGCTTTTGGACGCAGGCTTGGAGTCCGGTCAGCTCCTCCGAATCGCCCCAAATCCGGCCGCTCTCTTTCCAGGAGGTGAGCCGTGTGGGGATGCCGGATCTGAATTCGGGGGCCGCTGCCCATTCGGGATCACGCGGCTCGGTGATGTAGAACCACCCCGATTGCCACCCCTTGATGGTTTCCACAAAGGTGCCCTCCAGCCACGTAACGTGGGACATCCTGCCCACCATGGCGCCTCCGCACTCCGCTTGGCTGCCCTTCACAACCTTCGGCTTGACACTGAAGGTCTTGAGCCACAAGCCGAAGTGGGGCTGGATGCAGAGGAAGGCCTCGCACACGACGATAAACGCCGAGATGTTGAGAATAAAATTTGGGGCCAGATCATGGAAATCTAGGCCGTAGTAGAACATGAGCCCCCGGACAAAGGGATGAAGTGGGAAGCCCAGTCCGCGGAGGAAATGGGGAAGGAATACTACCCTCTCATGGGGCCTGGGGGTGGGGATGAGCTCTCCCTCGTCGGGGAGCCGATGCGCGATGTCGCTGGACAAGTATCCGGCGCTGCGCAGCTTCTGGATATGCCCCTCCGTGACGGAGGAGGCCATCCACTTTCCTCCCGCTCCAGACATATTTGGAGAAGGTTGAGGTGAGATGTGCGGGCTTGGGCGCTAGAGCTCGAGTTCGCAGAGATGGATAAGCCAAGGAGGAAGAAGGCGCAGGTAAAAAGGTTGGATCTTTATCCCCTTATATGGGCGGACAGAAACACGCGTCCCCACCGGCCTGGTAAAACTCGCTTATCTCCCAAGCGTCACAATCAATGGCGCGGTTGGGTTACCCACGTCCGTATTGATGGGAATCCCGGAATAAGGGGAACACTATCTCTGCTTCGACAAGACGTGCCAAGGAAACCGCCTCGCTAAACGCGCTGAGGTGGAACAATAAAAACAATTCGAGTAAAGGCTTGGAAGTGGTGTGACGTCACGCCGCAGAATACGTCAGCAGATTGATCTTGTGTAATATTATTCTCTCTATGGTGGTATGTGGAATTTATTTTTGCAGAGCCGGACACTATCCTGGTGTTCACAATCTTCTATAAATTATTCGGAGGAGGAACCCGTCTTGCAATGCCGAAGACAATATGCGCGCCGGACTCATCGTCATTGAAGCCTGGTTCAGGGGCTACTGAGGGAGTCCCGGACTAGGGGGTGTCCGGATAGCCGAACTACCATCATCGGCCGGACTCCAAGACTATGAAGATACAAGATTGAAGACTTCGTCCCGTGTCCGGATGGGACTTTCCTTGGCGTGGAAGGCAAGCTTGGCGATACGGATATGTAGATCTCCTACCTTTGTAATCGACTCTGTGTAACCCTAGCCCTCTCCGGTGTCTATATAAACCGGATGGCTTTAGTCCATAGGACGAACAACAATCATACCATAGGCTAGCTTCTAGGGTTTAGCCTCCTTGATCTCGTGGTAGATCTACTCTTGTAACCCACATCATCAATATTCATCAAGCAGGACGTAGGGTTTTACCTCCATCAAGAGGGCCCGAACCTGGGTAAAAACATCGTGTCCCTCGTCTCCTGTTACCATCCGCCTAGACACACAGTTCGGGACCCCCTACCCGAGATCCGCCGGTTTTGACACCGACAGAGGGGATCGAGCAGGAAGTTAATGCTCCATGCCTAAAGGTTTTGGGAAAACCTGATTTTCATAAGGTGACTTATACTCACCTAAACGGAGGGAGTATTCCTTAACCAGAGAGTGTTGTGTCTCCCACTCACGCGCTCAAAAAAAAAGAAGCTACGACGCATTTTTTTATCTGTTTGCATAGGTCCCACCTATCAGGAAGGATGGGCACGTACACGAACAGGTACGACTCATCAGTCTACCCGCATAGCCTTTTTGTTTAGTCTACCTAGCCGTCTAAAAACTGCCTGCACACCACTTCTCCCATTTACTTCTCCATCGAGAAACGGTTCTCCTCGGCTTCTTCACCTCCCCTTCGTCTTCATTTGCATCCAAACTGTCGGTGTACAAAAGTAGGGGCTTTGCTTTTGACTCCTTTACTTGTGCAGGGACAGTCAGAGCCTCCCGCCATGGTCATGCACAGACACGGTAGGAAAGGGAAGCCCGAGAGAAGACAAAGCCACAAGGACAAATGAAGCAACAATAAGGACCAAGGCCACAAAAATCAGATAGGCGTAGCAAGTTCCCCCGGCAAGGCCCTTGCCGGGGCAGCTCGTCCACGCCAACCGAGCGAGCCACCCTTGAGCCCACCAACGCTAAACATATGCATTGGGACAAGGCTCGGGAGGCACCTTCGTGATGGCATGCAGATATTTGTGAAGACATAGAACGCTCAAGATCAAAAGAGGATAGGAAGGCAACCATCCTCACCGAAGAAACCCACAGGACCCCCGGCAAGACACTTGCCGGGGAAGCTAGTGCGCCATGGCAAGACCCTTGCTGGGCCACCCGGCAAGACCCTTGCCGGGCCACCCGACAAGGCCCTCGCCAAGCGCACCGGCTAGGCCACTGCCAGGCCCGCACCAGCCAAGTCCTCACCACCGTTCGCACGCGGCTGCCAACCCAACCAGCTGGGCAAGCACCTGCGTGGCAACATGCAATCATTCATGGAGGCACCACCACCGCGCCACCTCAGCTGCCTGCCTGCCTACATGGCACCGCATGCATCGCTGGCCAGGGCGCGTGTCGAAGCAAGGGGGAGCAGCGACGGACGGGACGGGCCTCGCCCCCGTCCCTGATAAAGCGAAGGGACACCTAAGCCTCGCATTAAATGCGTCTTGTCCTGTAATACTAGCAATAACCTCGCAATGCTGTAGCACTTTCCACCTCCTATGTGACACTATGGCAGCCCCTTTCGCCTATAAAAGGAGGCCCATGGCACACAGAGAAGGGATTCGGCTCTTTTGAACCCCACAGCACCCAGAGCTAGTTCGAGAGCTCAAGAACACTACTATAACCACCAAAGCATGATCATAGGGTTTTATGCATCTTTGCGGCCCGAACCTGGGTAAATCCCTCTGTGTCGTCTGCTAGTCCTGCTCTCCTCATGATCCCCGCACCCTACAACCGTACAAGGGATTCCAGTGATCCCATAGGTGTCGTTTCCCACCGACACAAACCTCACTGCGTTCACATTGTTTTAACCTCTTTAAATAATCATCTACTACTTTAATTAGACTAGCCATCTAATCCTAATTCTCCAAACCATAGCCCTCCATTCCAGCGATTCCAAATGGCGCAAGAGATCGAGATGCAGGTTTTTAGCGTCCAACATGTCCTTGTTAAAGGATCGATGCGCATAGTTGCCACCGTCACCGTCCACCCAAGGGTTGTTCGGCAGTGGATCAACAATGTATCCAACTCCCTCGAAAAGCTAGAGACGAGGGTCATGGTCTCGACGCAGAGTACACGGAGCGTGCCCCTGGGAAGATCCAGCGCGCCGTCATCCTTCAGCTGTGCCTCGAAGATGATATTTTGGTGTACCACATCATACACTCGCCCTCCATACCAGGTGAACTTCATGATTTCTTGTCTCGGGAGGACGTATACTTCTGTGGGGCAGCCGTCGAAGGGGACAAACAGAAGCTAGAGCCGTACAACCTTGATTTGAAAAGCATCGCTGACCTACAAACCAGAATCAAAATTCTCGTAGAAGATTGTGATAAGCAGACACCATCCCTATTGGACGTAGCAAAATTTGTGCTCGGTACAAATCTTTAGAACGGTGATGAGATGGTGGCATTAAGGTCGTATGGATGGGAGAATTATCCTTTGACGTACGAGCGGATAACATATGCTGCCCTCGATGCCCGTGTGAGTTTCGAGATAGCTGCAAGGTCCAAAGAGCTTGTTGCGAAGCCGTCTCCCACGGAGAATGAGAACAACAACAACAACAAGAAGAAGAAGAAGAAGAAAAGGCTGCACTAGCAGGAGGGCATTATGGATGGATGAACTATTTCCTCTCTTGTAAAAAAATATATTCCCTCTCTGTGTATATTGATATATATGGACTATTTCGATGGTGTGCATGTCTTTGGAACAAAGTAGTAGCGTGGGTCCGCTTGACTATAAGGAACTATTTATCCGCATATATAGCTTTCTCTGCTACTCCTTCCAGTGATGTATGCAGTGCATGTGTCTGTAGACATGACAGCTTGTCCATGGAAGTTCAACTACGACGACCATCACGTTTCATCTCGCGATTCCCACGACGCCTCTCCAACCCACGACACCATGCCCCCCGAAGTGCGCCTCACCCCTCTCGGTCGCACCGCCCCTCTGCCTTTGTGTGCATGACATGTGGGCCACCTAAAATGCGGCGAGCATCAAGTTTATACCACAGCCACACGCGATTTCCATGATGCCGCTCGAACCCATGACACCACACGTCCCCCTACCTGTGGCTCACCCCTCTTGGCCCCACTGCCCCTCTGCCTTCGGGAGCATTACATGTGGACCAGTCACCTGTCGGGTCCACATGTTATTGACTCAAAGGCGCTGAAGCTCAGTCCCGATGGCCCTGAGAGGGAAATGTAACTCTTGCGCCAGGGCTTGTGGTGCTCCTGCAGCACGAGCTTGTGCCAAACTCAAGATTTGTTTCTTTACTATACTTGCACGCAACGATTTAATAGACATTGTAATCTCAACATGTGATGGGGAGCTCTAAATTTGAATTTGAAACTTATAAAACGAAAAGATTCAAAACAAATAAACTGGGAGAGGGAGTATATCGTAGGATGTGTCCCATACAAAATAAGTCCCCTGGTTTGTCACCGCGAAGATGCGGTTAGAAAGGAGCACAACGTCTTCCTACTCGTACGGCAACAAATCGGCCACAGACAGCATGGTCCGCCTTTGACCGCCATGTGCAAGGTTCATGTTATCTTATTCAATCTCACTGTGGTTCCATCGTACCAATTCATGCGGTGGCCTGTTGCATGGCTGATCCCAATGCTGGACAAAGGTTCTACGGGAATGGTGTCACCGTTGTAAATGTTGTGCAAATTGATGTTGGTACCCTCCCGTACATATGCAAGCCAATCTCCACTCGCACCGAGCCTAACCTATGAAATAGTGGGCAGGGGGAGAATTTGGAAATGGACACGGAAGTAGTCTTTAGAATGCATTTACTATGTGATCAAACTCATCTTACCTGCTCATTGAAGGAAATCCGAGTGCCCCTCAACGTCGGCATCTCACGGGATGTCAACTTGCAACTACGGCCATGCTGCGTTGGAGAGACCCCCAAGGGAACATCCTCGTGCATTCCATGGAACATCAAGATGCATTTGTATGAGTAGTTTATCTTGTGAGAGAAAAGGATGAACGAGGGAAGGCCTCTAGAGATAGAGATGGACACTACTACTACCAATGTGCTGGCCCATGCGTTGCAATGGATCCAAAGTAGTAGAATAATACTTGTTCACATGCTTGAAATATAAACACTCTAGTTTTGATATACATGTGTCAGCAGACATGACAGCTTGTCCATGGAAGTTGAACCACGACGACCATCACGTTTCTTGTTTCTACCACTGCCACACCCACACGCGATTCCCACGACGCCGTTCCAACCCATGGCACGACGTCCCCCGACGTGGACATGGATCCTCTGACGTGGCTATCACTGCCTTGCCCTGCCTTTCCTTCACTGACAGGTGGGACCCACGCTTATGGGTCCCACATGTCAGTGACAGAATGGTAGGATTGTTCACGTCAGGGGTCCTCATCCCCCCGACGTGCCCCTCATCCCTCTTGGCCTCACCGCTCCTCTGACTTTATGTGCATGACATGCGGGCCAGCTGAACTGCGGTGACCATCAACTTTCTACCACAGACACACCCGATTAGATGCGGTTTGCCTGCTCCGCTGCTGTGCTCCGATCCGAACTCCCGCACCATCGAATCCTCAGCTGGAGTACTTATGTACTACAGGTAGTACCCGCCGGTGTGGCCATCTACACCTCATAACGCCCCAACACCCAGCTGTGGCACCCTCGCCACGGCCACGCCACCACCGGCCGGTTCATCTAGAACAAGTGAGTCGCAAACCACGCCACCACCATGAGAATGACATGTGGGCCAGCCACATTTAAGGTCCGCATGTCATTGACTCATAGGCCGGGCACTAAGCCACTGAAGATCGGTCCCGTGGGCCCCGAGAGGGAAATGTAACTCCTGCGGCACGCCTTGTGGTGATCCCGCGGTATGAGCTCGTGCCAAAACTGGAATTTGTTTCTTACTACTACCAACTAGTACTAGTAAGGTACACGTGCATTGCACGCATGAGATTCTGGTGGTTTGTGCATTATGCTTCTACATGTGGAGTTTTCTGGATTCTAACATGTGGCAAAATTTGGTGGAATGTAAGGTTAGGCAAGTTTGATTAACTTAGGTGAGTGTTTGGTTCAAGCCACACCTTAGGCAAGCCACACTAAGGCCCCACATGACATACACACAAAAAATGTGGCAAGATTCCCTCAGGCTTGCCAACTTGTGGCTCTCATTTTCAAGAACTAATAACTTTGCCTAAGCTTAGTTGTGGCAAAGTTAGTCATGAATTAAAGTTCAACCATGGAGTCTTCTAGATTATACATGTGGAAGAATCTGGTGGATGATATCCAACGGCCAGTAGTGCTCGGATTTGCCATCTTTGTACCGTCGGATTGGCTTTCATCCAACGACCAACTTTCAAAGTTTTTCACACACTATATAGGAGGTATAGACATAGATGTGCCGGTCCGCTGCAATGGATCCAAAGTATATCTATTTAGTGGAGTGCACTCTAAACACATTATCTATTTATTTTTCTCTAACCTTTCGTAGCCATGCAACCAAGCCACATAAGCTTCATGGGTGCCCCCCACATCATATTATTCATACTACATTGATTGAAAAAAAGATAAATCACCCAAAACAAGATCTTCCCGTTTTTTGTTCCTACGATGTTGTGCCGTGCACGTACCTACTAGTCGTATAGTGGTAGTACTAGTAATATAGTTAGGAGTACAAACTTGGTACTAGTAGGAGTAGTACTAGTATGGAATGCTCCTACTCTATCAACGAGCCCCATCTGACACCAAATTTCTTGGCTTCTGTGCTACAGCTAGATCTTCCCCTCATTTCTGTTTTCCAACCCGGCGGCGGGCACGGTGTCGGTTTGCTCAGCGGCGGTCCCACATGAAAGTGAAAATGCTAGGCAACATGCCTTTCCTAAGCTATGTGTCCTGCCGGACGAGCCGTGGAGTACTCCCGATTCCCGGGCGTGTGAGGGTGCGATGCGAACGCGGCAGGCCTTTTCCTTTTACTAGCAATGTGCCCGTGCATTGCGACGGATCCGAAGTAGTAGAGTAGTAGTATTTGTTCACAAACTTGAAAGAAATCACTATTGTTTTGATATACTCCTAATATATTACTCCCTCTGTACCTAAATATTTGTCTTTTTTGAGATTTCAAATGGACTATCACATACGAATTATATAGACATATTCTGGTGTTTCTAGCAAGATGCCCGCGCGGTGCACGAAGTTGATGGAAAAGGTAAGCACAACTTATAAATTGACGGATGGAGTACTAGTTACAGTGATGCATATAATTAAGCAAAGGGATCGCACATGTCAGTATTGACTCGAACGAGAATGCAATAGCACAATAAGAATTAAGACCACAATGATGCGATCGCAGTGGTGGTTACAGAAGGCAAGAAGAAAGATGGATCGATGAACGTACGACCTACTCCTCCTCAACTTAGTGCGCTGGGCCACCGATCGGTGGCTAAGGAGCGGCGGCTTTTGTGGCGAGGTCGAGGTGCTTCTCAGCAAAGGCATCCAAGGCTTCCAGCCGGTTGAGGAAGGCCAACATCGTAGTGTCCTCACTGGCCTTGTAGATACCTATGTACATGATTTGCTCATACACGTGGATGTGTAGGTCGACGAATTCTTGCAGGGCGAGGCGCCTCGTGGCGAGCGCGACCTCTAGGTGGACATTCTTCGTGGCGTCGGGGGGCAGTCGCAGGGTCACCAGTGCTTGAAAGAGGTTCCGGCCATGGAGGCCAATTAGGGTGGCAGGCAATGAGGAGCCCGGGCGCGCGGGCTGGAGGAGTACGACGATGTCGTCCGCGAGCTTCTTGAGGACGGTGAACTTGTTGCTGGTGGCAACGATCATCTGGTCCAGCTGAGAGTCATAGTTGGCCTCGACGACGGCCATCCACCAGCCGGTCTCCAACACCATATGGAGACAATCCTCGGCGCCATGCCGCAGGCCGGCATCGTGGACCATCTGGCGCAGCCGTTGGCTGCTCACGCGCATCGCCGCCATGGGTCTGGAGTGAGCTCTTTTGCGCTTAGTGTAGGTGCCTAGGCAAATGCTTAGGTGCGTACGATGTGGTAGATGCATTGGAATGGAGGGGTGCCTTTATATGAGGGCAATGAGGGCAAACTGCATTGCATTCACATCGTGCAGCCTCTTTTCCCGGACCTCCTCCCATTACTTCCCTCATGCATTAATTGAAGGAGGATGCATTGGCCGTTCAACATATCGGGAACCTCTATCCCTCCCTCGTCTGCATTAAAGCCGTATCGGGAACTGCGCTGCCCGCTGTCAAATCGAATATTCCCTCCGTCTAGGTGAGTATTAAGTCATCTTACGAAAACCAAATAGTAAAAACATAGGCGTGGTGCATTGACTCTCATGTTGTTTCTTATTTTTTGACATAAATAGAGGAAACAACCAATAAGAAATGTGGGGATTGTATGCTTTTAATGACTTGAGACTATCAAACATGACATGCAGTGGTCAGTTCATTGCACAAGAACAAATACAACCCACGTCAGCACACACGCATCTTATAGCATCACATCCAATGGCCATAAAAGATGAATGAGACCAAATTATATCTCATCTAGATGAGTTCTAGCAAAACTGTATTAATAATACTTAGTACTCCTGCGCCATGTATCATATATTAGTATCATGCAGTACTTTATTTATTGCCATGTATGACACATAGTACTCAACTCTCTCTCTTTCTTCATTTAATTCTATGACACCTCATCAAAATTGCTAAGGCTAGTACCATTACAACCAACCTTAGCAAATACTCCCTAAACATTAAGTTCTCTTGTTTTTCTCTCCATCTTGGTCACCTAGACGGAGGGAGTATACTGCATGGACTTTTCCTGCGCGGTAGGAGGCAGGGCAGTTCCGCCTAGTCGGTTCGACAGAGACGCGAGAAGACGAGGGAGTAGGCTGCTGCAAACGTAGGGCTCTGTGATTTGACATCGAGTTACTGCTGGACAGGTGGGGCCCCGTGATTTGACTTGCCATTATCATTTTAACTTCGGCACTACGACTGGCATGATTCTCCTGATTCCTGACCACCTCCATATAGGTGCCTCTCCTAATGCTCCACCATGTAGACTCTAGTAGAGGCTGGCTCTTGCATGAGAGCCCACTTCTCCACTTTTTCCTTGCCTCTCTTTCCTCCACATATGCAAAAATGCCATGTAAAGCGCACTATTATACTTAGGTTGGTCGTAATGGAGAGTATCATATACTAGTATCATGCATATGATACTGTTGTATGATACTACATCCGTAATGCATATTATCTGTGTTGGTATCATAGGATAGTTTATTTATTGTCATGCATGGCACATAGTAGCACATCATTTAATATGATACTACAATATCATATTATGATACTCAACTCTCTCTTCTCTTCATTTAATTCGACGTCACCTCATGAAGATTGCATAGTTGGCATGCATGATACTACTCCCATTACAAGCAGCCTTACTTGCTCCTACAGGTGCTAAGCTTGCCACATAGGCATAAAGTCTGATGTGGGAAGTTAATCAAGAAGAGAGAGACTAGTTTGGTGACCCAAGGAAGAAACGGTGCTAAGCGCGTGTACCTAGGTGAAAAGACAATTTTGAGTCTATAGCTAATTAAATGAAGCAAACTTAGGAACACCATTTCATTGGAAGAGGTCACTCCTTGGCAAATGCAATAAATACTAGTACTCCCTGTGTCCTAGTGTAAAAAATGTTCTTATATTATGGGACGGAGGGAGTACGAAGAAAGAGATAGAGAGGAGTAAAAAAATAAATACACTTATAGCCAACCTTATAGCTAACCTTGTTGTAGTATGAGTGACTAAGTGATGACTATGTATGACATGCCAACATCAGATAGCCTAACGCACCGTGTTAAATCTCCAAGGGCGCGACCGCGCGAGCGACGCAACGGTCGTGGTAGGCGCGACCATGATACGGGTTGCTGGCAGCCCTTGGATCTGAGATCAAACGGTCTCATGCTAAGTTGTTGAAAATTTGCAGAATAACCCTCGAGGATAGAATATTCACCCATAGGTCTAGAATCACGCCATGCAACCGTTCGATCTCAGATCCAAGGACTCTCGGAAGCCCGTATCATGGGAGAATGGAAAGCCACTACCCCGCACGTCCTTCAATACTATGGCGGTTCGCTCCTAGTCGTCCCGTCCATTCACATTACGACAGTTCCACTAATCCTAACCCTCCTCCCAAATCCATGGCGTCCCAAATCTCCACGATCGGCAGTGAGTACAAGGTTAGAACCATCACCGGCGATGAGTTCGACGTCATCTACACCCGTTCTTCCGCAACGGTGAAAGGATGCCTTTCTCACTTCAGACGCATGTTCGAAGACTCAGATGATGAGCGGGTCGCTGGGCTAGATGTTGAGTACACCACAGTCCTGGGACAAGAGAAGGATCTAAAGGACGAAGAGAGGAAGAAGCCCGCCATGATCCAGGTTTGCGTGCATGACTTATGCTTGGTCTACCACATATGCCATGCCGACGTTGAATGCCTGGATTTTAAGGACTTCCTCGAGAGCAACCTAGTCAAATTCGTTACTTAGACTTTGGTAACGACAAAGAAGTCCTGGGTCGGATAGGCCTCGTTGTAGGCAACACCTTCGACCTCCAGAAGAATCGGCTGGTGTCCTCTCGTCATCCTTCAATGCTGACCCTGGCAGGAGCCATGGTTCATCCTTCATACGGTAAACTGGAGAAACCTCCATACACGTTTCATCGTTATGCATGGCAGCGGAATGTACTAGATATAGACCACATCCACTACGCTGCAATGGATGGCTACCTTTGTTTCAATATCTACAAGGGTTGGATGAAGAGCAAGAGCCAAGTGTGCGGTTCAAGCAAAGAAGTATCGGCCAAGAGGAAGAGGGACAAGGACGAAGTCGAGGACGTGGACGAGGACTCCGAGTAAGGTGGCAGTGTCGTTGCTCATGGTGGTTCTAATGCAGTGTCTCCGGAATAGTTGCAAAGTTTAATTTCAGGTGTGCTTAATTTAATTTGAGGGGTGTGTTGTGCTGAGCCCCCAGCAGAACTATGTTATGTTTCTTCTCGTTACTTTAACTCTTCAGTACGTACATACTAGTATTTCTTACATTTCATCTTTTAGTTGGTATAGTACTACCACTCATTTCTTCACATTATATACGTACAATATATATGGCCAACATTATATAGCCAGCAGTTTAGTTGTCAAAGAATTTCAGGGTGCTTAGTTTTGTCAAAGAATTCCAGGATGCTTAGTTTTATTTGAGGGGTGGGTTGTGCTGGACACCATTATTGTGACTAGCCTTTTTAATAGTACTATATGCATAATTTGGCGACGAGCGCTCTCTATATGTACCACCTTTTTTTAATTTCAAGTTTTGCTCCATGGCATAATCCATCGATACTACTGCTGTACAAAAGTATATATTTTTTAAAAGGCTAGAGGGCGGGGCAGTCTAGCTCGGTCGGTTTCATGAGAGGTGAGGGCCTTTGTGATTTGACGGCTCATTACTGCTTTCAAATCGAATAGTACTGCACCGCCCGCTGCACGCCCGACGCCTCCATTAAATCCGCATGCAAACCAAGAATCTTGCTCCGGCCACACATCCGTTCATGAGCGGGCCGGAATTAAACGCAACACTGGCCGAGCTCCTCCCGTCCGCCCTCAGTTTAAACGAGGCCAGACGCTGGCCAAGCTCCTACCGTCCGCCCTCTATTTACACGAGGCCAGACAGACAGCAAACAAGAATCACACCCCTCCACCGCTCCCCCATCTCCTCCTTCACCATTTTCTCCACTCTTCCGATGGCTTCCGATGAGCCATTCTCCGGCATATTACCCGGCTGGGTGGCCTGCCGAGCCCTCCGGATACGGGCAAGGCCGCTCGGTGCTTCACCAACCTCGCTTGGCCCGACGGAGCCAGTTGCCGCCCCAAGCAGGCGCGTGGTTCATCAACTCGCTGCTCCAGTTCAGCTCGATGAGGAGTGGCGAGTTGCTCCACGCCGGCATGGCGGCGAGCACGCCAGTACGGGCGTCGTAGCTGCCGCGTCGTACCGCGCCACCAGTGTCTGCGGTGGCCACGCCTCTCGTGTCTGTGGGTGCGCCTCCCGTGCCTGCGACAGCGCCATGCAGGCAGAGACAGAAGCCAGGTGCGTGGAGAGTGACGAGTCGGTGGCCAGCTTCTCCGTGTCCGCCGCCATCATCGAAGAAGGGTAGAACACGGGAGGCCGCCGCCACTTGGGACCCATGAAGGCCACCGCCGAGGCGACGACCGCAGATTCAGGTGGTTTCTTTGCTGCTTCGTCTCTTCTGAGGACCTTCATCAACCCCACAAGTGTCTGACGGACATGAGGAAGACAAAGGGATCCGCGGGCGGACATTTAGAACTAAAATAAGTCTAGATACATCCATTTCTAGGACAAGTATTTCCGGACAGAGGGAGTTTTAATTATACAAGAGAGCTGGATTGGCACCTCTTAGTTCATGTAAATGTAATGAAATCCATCATGTTTATATGAAGATCCGGCTTTTTATACGAAATCCTTCATGCTTATATGAAATCAGTCCGTGTTTGCACGAATTTCATCTGGTTGGTTAGAGTTGTAAAAATGTATGCCGCTGGCGTTTGATGTCGTCCTCCGTGGAAGGAAGCGAGAGGAAATTTGCCGGCTGCCGTTGGAGATGCTCTTTATGCTGGAAATAATAGAGTGACATCCAATCCATTTGAGTTAATTGCCTGTATGATTGTCCCTCTATAAAAAGTTAATTGCATGTACAGTGTACACGTGACTTGCAGGGTGGCTACAGCTTCGTACAGAAAGTTAAAAAGAAACAAGTCCATCCTTAATCTTGTATTCTAAGTACTCTGTGGGTTCCACTGTCAGTACAGTAGCGAAAGAAGTATATATTAAATAAGTAGAGTAATATATAATATAAAAATCTAAAGTTAAAAGACAGAATTCGAACTCATGTCATCGCGTTGCGAGCATCCGGCGCTAACCAGCCCAGCACATTTTTGTTGTAGACCATGCTGGAGATATATCTCCATGTCTACTCTTATATATACTCCATTCGTTCCTAAATATTTGTCTTTTTCAGATTTCAAATGGACTACCACATACGGATGTGTATGTAGACATATTTTAGAGTGTAGATTCACTCATTTTGCTCCGTATGTCTTTTCAGGAAGGGGTCAGATTTGTCCTTGATTTATTTATGAGGTATCCAGATGGCACTGCACCGCCAAGAAAAGAGGGTAACATCAAAATTATGGACTACTTTTTTGAGTATGTTGGTAAGGTCCGGTCATAGTCACTTGTTGAAATCTCTAAAAAGACAAATACTCCCTCCGTCCGGAAATACTTGTCATCAAAATGGATAAAAGGAAATGTATCTAGACGTATTTTAGTTTTAGATACATCTCTTTTTATCCATTTTGATGACAAGTATTTTCGGACGGAGGGAGTAGAAAACAGAGTTGGTGATGATGGTGTGCGTGCCATCCTGCAATATAGGCCGTCGGATTTATATCTAATAGATAGGAAAGAAACTATGGCAATTTTGCAAAAATATACCCACACGTCTCTCCACGTTCACAAATAAGGCCTTCCCTCATTCAGCCTTTTCTCTCACAAGATAAACTACTCATAAAAATGCATCTTGATGTTCCATGCAACGCACAGGCATCTAGCTAATCTCTTTTAAAATGGTTGCTGCGATAATTGGGTTGAAGTGATATATTTTATGTCTGCCCCGAATGATTTCAGATTCACTAGTAGTAACAAAGAAAAGGTTGCCTTGTTAATTAACAGAAAACAGGGTGAGACTATCACATGAGGCCGGTAAAAACAAGGCACACTAGGTTCAGCATCATCGTCACTACAGTTGTGCGCGCGCGAGAAGTCTACATATTGAGGGGGCTACCGAGCGAGGCACCGAGACACAATGTTTGAGAGAGAAACCAATTGACAGATTATGATCAGATCGATTTGTCACCCTTCTGTTGTCATTGTTGGGGGGGGGGGAGAGAAAGACGTATCGAGAGTGTGCACGGTAGGCACAGAGGCACAACTAGCGAGTGTGTGTGTGTGTGTGTGTGTGTGTGTGTGTGTGTGTGTGTGTTTTAAAGAGGAGTAGATAGAATATTATCAAGATCGATGTGCCACCCTACTCCTTCGGTGCCAGGTAGTGTGTGTGTGTATGTTTGAGAGAGAAGCCAGTCGATAGATTAGTATCAAGATCGAGGTGTCACCCTACTCCTTCGGTGTTGGGAAGTGTGGGTGTGTGGGTGTGTGTGTGGGGGGGGGGCAGTGACACTCACATATCTCTACTCTTATAAAAAACAGAGTTGGTGATGATGGTGTTCCTGCCATCCTGCAATATAGGCCATCCGATTTATATCCGACGGATAGGAAGGAAACTATGGCAATTTTGCAAAAAGATACCCACACCCCTCTCCGCATTTGCAAATTAGGCATTCCGTCATTCATCCTTTTGTCCCACAAGATAAACTTCTCATACAAATGCATCTTGATGTTCCGTGCAACGCATGGGCATCTTGCTAGTAGGGAGAAGGAGTTTGTGTGACACATATCTAGCTATATTAAGGGATAGGTAGATAGCATATGTGTGAGAGACATTATTATACTTTGAGACATTAGTGGTTGTGGGTGGGCGGAATTAAAGGGGTGGGCGTGTTAGACATAGAGAGCGTGTGTGTTTCTGTGTGAGAGACTTGTAGGACGGGGTAGAAAGACGAATTTAACCCTGACGGAGGGAGAGAAATACACGAAGTGCGCGTGTGTGATTCCGATGCCCACAGGGAAATGAGATATGTATGCGTGTGAGAGAGATTGCACAATTCATTCACGTATCACTATCTAGCGATCGTGGACGTGCATCGCTTGAACATAAGTCAATATCTACTTCGTATCGTGGCCAAAGGTACAATATCGATTCAACGCTATAAAGATTGGACACTCACATATCACATTTTTTCTATTTAAATAAACCTTTTCAGTTGTGCATGCCAAAGTTACAGTGATGTTTCTTCAAACAACCAATGTAGCTATCATGTACATGCACCATTGTTACTCTTGCATTCAAATTCATTAGTCTTGGATGATTTAAGTTTCTATTTTGAAGTAATTTATGTAATATTCATATATGAATTCAACGGGTACGCAATTTATGAAATGGAGGCTATGTAATAATATGAGGTAACACTTTTAAGTAGCTGACTACAATATCCATTTCTTTTTGTGCGCCTCTACACTAACACGTCAATGCATTATGTTTAAAGTAAATAACCAATGGCACTAAATTATCTATTTACACGAGAAATACATAGGCTGAGCGTTTGATCCCTTTTTTGTGAACGCGCCACTACACCCGTACGATTGGCCGCGCCCGTGTGAACGTCCAAGTTATCGGCGCATCATCCCGAGTTATTGTCTTTTTTTCTGGTGTGGACTTCACACCAGTTATTAACTGCTGACGCGTGCCCCGTGTACACAGTCTAGCATGACCTTCCCGCTAGCACGGTCCAAAATTAGTTGAAACCGGATACGAACGATCCCGCGGGCGGCAAAATCTCCCGCCTCCTTCTAAAATTTCCGCCACCTTAGTCTTTAGCATGCGAAATCCCCCTTTTGTCCTTGGTGCACGGAGACCAACAGTTACAATACCGCCCTCATCTACATGATAGGTCGGGGCTGCTTTGGTAACTTCCGGTTCCCCCCACTACACGGCACCCCCATTTCCTCTCCCCCTCCCGCAAAAACGACTAACTCCACAGCACCAGAGCATCTTACATCACGCCGTCCGTACTTCATCGCCCTTTCTCCCCTCCCCTCTCAAAACCCTAGACTGCTCATCCACCGGCGTACCATAGCCCATTCACTGCCAGCGGCGTCCACCTCGCCGGATCTGCTTCTGCGGCCGCATCTACCCCTCCCACCTCCCCTAGAAACAAGTAGACTGCTCATCCAGCACTGTACCACAGCCCATTCAGTGTCGGCCTTGTCCACGGCGCCGGATCTGCTTCGCCGGTACTCTCGTCAACCGCCGCGCATCTGCAGCGGCTCATTCGTACTCCCCACCGGAGACGCTTCGTCCACACCCCCCGGAGCCGCCCCACCGACGCCCCCGTCGACGGCCTCTGATCCTCTTCGCCGACACCTTCCTCAACCCTACCGGAGCCGCTTCGCCGACACCTTCCTCAACCCTACCGGAGCCGCTTCGCCGACACCATCGTCAACCCTACCGGAGTAGCTTCGCCTATACCATTCTCAACCCTACCGGGGCCGCTTTGCCAACTCACAAGTCCACGGCCTCAGATCCGCTTCCTCGCACCCTCATCCAACCTACCGGAGCAGCTTCTGACGCCACGTCCACGGCCGCAGATCCGCATCGTCGACACCACCCTTAACCCAACCACCGGAGCAGCTTCTGACGCCCCGTCCACGGCCGCAGATCCGCATCGTCGACACCATCCTTAACCCAACCACCGGAGCAGCTTCTGACGCCCCGTCCACGGCCGCAGATCCGCGTCGTCGACACCATCCTTAACCCAACCACCGGAGCAGCTTCACCTACGCCCTCGTCCACGGCCACAGATCCGCTTCGCCCACACCGTAGTCCACCCTACCGGAGCCGCTCCACAAACACCCTACTCGACGGTTCTAGATCTCCTTACCGGACCCCGACAGCCAGCGCAGCGTCATCACCCTTGACGTTTCTAACCTGATTCCCACCGTCTGGAGAGATGCCAAGCACCCGCCACGGCCTAGGTACTTGTCACCTTTAAACCCGTCCAGCATCACCTGCCCGATGTACTTCAAATATACTAACCGGTCGCTGTTACCTGTTATGCAGCTGGCAAAAACTACAAGGACGATGTTTCTTCTGGATCTAACAGCTTGGCCAACCAAGATCCTGGACTGAGGCATTGCTATGATCTTGTAAGCGCGTCTCTCTCTCTTGTATTGTTCTGTGCCTGCCAGCGTGCTTTGCTAGGATTTTCGACCAGTAATCCCTTTGTGCAGACAATGATTTCTACTACTGGCTGCTAAATTAGATATGTAGATGTCATACATGATACTACCTCGTACCTCCGTTCCTAAATATAAGTCTTTCTAGAGATTCCACTATAGGCTACATACGGAGCAAAATGAGTGAATCTACACTCGAAAATGCATCTATATACATCTGTATGTGGTCCATACTGGAATCTCTACAAAGACATATATTTAGGAACAGGGGCAGTACATTACACAAAATCGTAGGTGGCATGTAGGAATTCCAGTGCACTACATTAGGCTCCCTTAGAGTGCCTGCTAGTCCAGCATACAGAGTCATGGCTAGTTTATGGTACGCACACAATCGTTAATTGGTGGTTTAAATATGCGCAAGGGATATGCAATGTAGTATCATGTAGAGATGTCTGAAATTAGCCGTGTCAACTTGCAGATAGGGTTACACAATGAAAAAGTACAACATGTATGTGGCAATTTCATGGAACATCGCAAAAAAAGGAGAGGCAGCGGTGAGCCTATACAGTGTGCTATGGTACGTCACTCCTCCATTGCAATTGCAGTTATTTGTATGCCAGTTCTATTAGCCAAGTTTCTTAGGGACAGTTATTACGAGTTATCCTAAGAAAATAAGCACCTGTGAATATAAGCTCCATGTAATAAGCCAACCAACGTTTTCAGCTTATCTTTGTATGATCAGTGGAAAGTCTAGATTGCATTATATTTTTTTCATTTTGCTGCCCATATGGAAATTAATTTGACTTGCAAACATCACAAATTGAACCCAGTGCAGTAATTAATAT
Organism: Triticum aestivum; assembly: GCF_018294505.1. Lineage (NCBI taxonomy): Eukaryota > Viridiplantae > Streptophyta > Magnoliopsida > Poales > Poaceae > Triticum > Triticum aestivum. Next base: position 450,533,874 of record NC_057807.1, on the reverse strand, counting down.
GATGGGAAAACAGACCATCACTATTTGCTCAAAATGCAAATACAAAGATACCATCTACTTGGCACAATCTACTTTGGTCAATGTTTTCCATAGAGATCCCATTGCCTAATTTAAACGAAGAAGCATGACCCACATTTAAATGAAGAACAATTATCTATTGAAATTCGATGGTCCAAGTGGCTGGTTATTATCATATAGCAGCACCACCTGGAAGCATCATATAGCAGCAGCAGCTCATAGCAACTCATCATACAGCAGCAGCAGTCTGCAATTCATCATATACCAGCAACAGCTCATAGCAATTCATCACATAACAGCAGTAGGAGCAGCTCATAGCAATTCATCATATAGCAGCAGCAGGAGCAGCTCATAGCAATTCATCATATAGCAGCAGCAGGAGCAGCTTATAGCAACTCATCATATAGCAGCAGCAGCTCATAGCAATTCATCATATAGCAGCAGCAGCAGCTCATAGCAACTCATCATACAGCAGCAGCAGCTCATAGCAATTCATCATATAGCAGCAGCAGGAGCAGCTCATAGCAATGCATCATATAGCAGCAGCAGAAGCAGCTCATAGCAATTCATCGTATAGTGGATCAGAATGAAAATTTGGCAAAAAATCAGAGGAGATCCTCACCTTGTTGGATGAGCTCATCCTTCAACAGCACCTCAAGGCCATGGCCTGGGAGGAGGGGAGGGGGAATAAGGTGCCTTCTGCCGCAGTGTGGCATCAGCCGTAGTTGTGCAGCGCCCGCCGGAGTAGTGTGTTGGACGAACCACAGTGGAGCAGCTGCTGGAGACCATGAGAATGAGGGGCGGCGCCAGAGGGAGGAGCAGCCAGGGAGATTTGCCCCTACCCGCCGGCCATGTAGCCTAGCTGGACATAGCATCGTCGAGGACCAGGCCAGATGGGACCAGTGGCGACGGCTCGCTGGAGGAACCCTAGTGCTGCAGGCAGGGGATCGAGGTAGAGGGAAAGGGGAGAGGAGATGCAAGCGGGCAGGCAATGAATGCTTGCGTGTTTGTTTTTACTTGAGGGTCAGGTGTGACACGGGCGTCAGCAGTTGCATTTTGAGTGTAATATAGGCAGACAACAGAGTCATTTCACTATTCCCCTTCCCTTCAATTTTTAGTGAGGTTCTACCCGAAACACCCCCCTCCAAAGCGAAATTAGTTAAGCCCAAGCCCATAACTCAAAAATGACTTCTTTACATCTTTTATGGCTTATTTTGACAATATGCCCTGAAAAGGCGGAATCGAACTGGCCCTTAACCTGCAATTCAATTGTGCGTGCAATGATGAATCACTCCTGCCTGCTATCTGTACATTTAGGCATCATCATACATGGCATAACCTAATACATGTGCATTCCATTGTAGAATCTGGAATATGCAATGTTTATGTTAGTTCATACGTTGCACATGATGTTTAAATGCCCCTTAAATCTGGTCAGTCAAGTGATGGTCTTTAAGCCTCCTTCTTTGCTTCTTTTCTTGATATGTAAGATTTGCTCACACATCTGTTCAATTGCTTGTTTGCATCAGCCAGCCATACTAGGACTGTTTGCTTTGATTACTTGCTGTTCTTGACCTAACACTCTAACAGAGCTTGTCAACGATTTAAACACTAAGGGCTGCTGTAGTGGGGCCTTGTCTAACTCATAGGTGACATAAAGGTTTGGCTGTACACTACAGTAGGCTCTCCAAGAGTACCTGGAGATCCAGTTCGAAGGTATGCCTAGTTTTTACATAGTGCAGACATAGTAAATGCTCATTTCATTGTGTGCAAGTGCAAGAGATGCGGCATGTTTCATTATGTGGTGTTGTTTTGTTATAATCTCATCCTTTTGTGTTCACAGACTGGAAAGTATGCATATTTATCTTCCAAGGAGACGAGTAACTAGTTTGTGTCACCTTGCAGAGGGGGTGCAATGAAGATAAGATTGAGGATTTCCAAGTACAAGATGTTAGGAAGGAGCCTTGCAAGAGAAGTAGGAGCTGCGCTGAGCCTCTTCAACCTGCTAAGGTAAGTCACTGTATGCAACTCAATAGTTCAATTCCTTGTTTGTTTCAGGCATAGTTAATTTGCTCCTTTCAATTGCTTTATTTGTCCTCAGTTAATGAGATGCCCAAATAATCATGCCTAATGTTCGGTACTTGTATAACTATTAGTTGACATAATTAAAGGCCTTACCATTTAATTACTCTGCTGAAGTGTGCCTGAAGCTTTGAAGTCTATTAACCAACTATTATTGCATGAGGCTCACAATCTAGTCTATACTACGCTAATGATTGCATAGTTTTGCCTGCTGTAGTATGTTTGTATGAAACCCTCTGCTGTTTATTATGCTCCCTAAGACTTTAATTGAGATACAGACTGGCCAACTGCTTACTTATACGCAACGTGCTGTCTAAATTTGTAATTTTTCTGTGTTTTCGATTGGGCCCCAACATCATGCTCCTCTGGTGAACTAAGAGGGATTTCTGTATGCAGGCTGCACAGACTACCTTTCTTATAAATTTTAAAATATCACTTGCTTATGCTTCATGACGTGTAACATTATTGTTAGTCCTATTTTGCCATGTAGTACAAAATAGTGTCTTGCTCGCTTCACTATTGTAACTATATTTTTGCCCTAGTCATGTGTACTTACAGAAACATTTCAGGATGAAGTGACATCAACACAGCGCTCACGCCCATGCCCATTTACTTTCTCTGCTCCTTATCTATACCGCAGGGTATCCTCAAGCAAATTGAAAGGATTGAACAACAGTGTCTTTAGAGGGGGAATACTGATAATCCTAGACAATCTCTAGCTGCATGGGAGTTGGTCTGTAAACCAAAGAAGTATGGTGGGCTGGGAGTCACTCATTTGGCAGTGCAAAATGAGGCTCTTCTAATCAAGCATCTGTTCAAGTTCTTCAATAAGAAAGATGTACCGTGGGTTAATCTTATTTGGGACTCCTACTATCATTCATCACCCCCACAAGTTACCCAGCTTTGTGGCTCTTTCTGGTGGCGTGATGTCCTAAATTTGTATGATAAGTTCTGTTTGCTTGCCACACCACAAGTGCATGCTGGAAACATTGTGGTCTTTTGGCTTGATAGTTGGCAAATTGACAACAGAATGATTGGGCTTAAGGATTAGACTTGATTCATTTTCCATTGATGATAAGATCACAGTCATGGACTTTTTTTCCCAATATTCAGCTATGGAAGGTTTTCATCTACCTTTCTCTTTGGAGGCATATCTGGAACTAGCCCAGCTACAGACTTTGCTACAGCCCATCAGCTTGCAATCAGATGAGAAGGATGTTTGGAAATGGCCATCTAAATCTGGAGAGTATCACTCTAAGCTATACTATGAATTCAGCTTCTCTCATTTGAGGGTTGATCCAATTTTCAAACACATTTGGCAATGCTCCTGTACCCTTAAAATTAAGGTTTTTGGTTGGCTTTTATTGATGGACCGACTCAACACAAGAGATATGATGCAGAGAAGGCATTGGCATATGCAGGATGATACTTGTGTCCTCTGCCAGGCTTCCTTCCATGAAGATAGAGTCCACCTTTTCTTCTCCTGCAATTTTAGCCAAAGAATTTGGAATTATCTTGGGATTACATGGCCAGCAGCACCCAACCTGTCTACTTTCATGATGGCTTCAGCTTCTAGGAAGGACTTCAATAAGCCTTTCTATTCTGAGGTAGTCTTTACAGCAGCTTGGAATATTTGGATGCAGAGGAATGGCAAGATCTTTAGAAATGTGAATCCTAGCTTTAGAGCTTGGAGGAGGAACTTTGTAAATGACATTTCATTATTAGCTCACAGAATCAAATGTAAATATAGAGATAGTCTGTTAGCTTGGATAGCTTCTCTACCATAACTCTCTCTGTAAGTATGATAGCTCTCTTTGTATCTACTGTTTTTCTTTCTTTTGACCTCAGTTGTACAGAGAACATTTGGTTTTTGGTTTTGAATAAAGAGCTGTGAGGCTATTGCCTTGCAGTATATAGTAAAAAAACACAAAGATCTGCGAGCAGTACGGCATGGCCGTTACCGAATGATTATGGATTGGAATTGGAATGTGCTGATGTTCTCGAGCATCAACTAGAGGTGGCAAGACAATGTGTACATGATTTTCAACATTTAATCAACAAGTTGAGACTGGACATGCAGGTATTAGATACAGGAGTCAAAAAAATGAAACAAGACACTGAGGTAACCATGAAGGAATTGGAGATTTTGTAGACTGAAATTTGTGCTACATGAATCCGACCAATCGATTATAGTTCAAATGGAGTTAAGTTGATGCGCGTCCATGATGTATGAGCTGTATTTACCCAGTGTATGTAATTTGCTATTTGTGTTTGCTTTATTAACACCTGTGCCGAACCATAATGCCCAGTGGGTAAAATCGGCTATAATTTCTTTATTGTATAGTGTAGGATTATTCTACCTTTCTATGCCTTGATCTCTTTGTTGTATAGTGTATGCTTTTAGAGGTGATAGTATTGAGTAGGATAATTCTTCGAATATGCTATATCGTTCAAACGGGAGCCAACTCGCCCGACCATGGCCCTTCAAGGGCCGTACGATCCATGGTCATGTACGGGCCGTCGGATCCATGGGCTTTCAATCGGCCGTCGGATCCATGTGCCTTCAATGGGCCGTCGGACCCATGGGCCTTCAATGGGCCGTCGGATCCATGGGCCTTCTATGTCTCGTAGGATCCATGGGCCTTCTACGTCTCGTAGGATCCATGGGCCTTGTAAGGGCCGACTCATTTATGGGTATTGTACGGGCCTTTAATGGGCCGTAGATGAGCCTTTAATGGAAATCATACGTTTTATGGGCTGACCATAACGGGCCGTTAATAGGCCGTATTTGGTGATGCTATGAAAATGGCCCAACAGATTAACGGTCCACAAACGGGCCGACTGAAACGACGGGCTGAATTTGGCCCACAAGCAGAAAATGACAGTAACGGGCCGTAAGTAACCGAATGCTGCAAATGAGCCCAAGAATAAATGGGCCCTCAGAAGGCCGAAAGATAACTTGGGCTGTAAACGGCCCAATGGAATAACGGGCCGTTAATGGGTATAAAGGGATACACTGTTCATTATGGGCCAGTTTCACCACGGGCCGTTTATGGGTGTAAAGTGATACACTATTCATTACGGGCCAGTTTCACCACGGGCCGAAAGGCGTCATGGGCCATACATGGGCCAGAAGTGAAAATGGGTTGGAATCATATTGGATGGCCCAGATGACGCTACTGGGCCTAATTCGGATAGGGCGTAATGGGCCTTGGGTTAGCGGGCTGTAAATGGGCTATACATGAACAGGCCGTTAACACGCTTTCCATGGGCCGGCCCGCCACCTTTTGACCAAGTCAAACGGGCCGGCCTTTTCACAGGAACGGGCCACTGTTGGGTCGTGCCATGTGTGGACGTATCATAGGCGCCTTCTGTCCAATGAGTGGATGACATCTGTCCCAACGATGAGCCGACACGTGTTTCCTCCAGCCAATGATGATTTTACACATGGAAAATCCCCATTGGTCGGGGCTGTTATCGGGTTATCGGATCCAAAACCCGACCTGATATCTTAACGGCATTCCGTTACGGTGGATGCCATGTGTCGGTCACCCTTGATGAAAGCACTTATGTGACACGCGATTTATCGTCATGGAAGTGGACACTTCCGTGATGATAATTTTGGTAATGTCATGGAACACTTCTACGACAACACATGTATGACTATCTTGATTCTGTCATAAAATTGTCATGGATGTACATGCATGACAAAAAACGCGACCTACTGTGACAAACACGTATCATCACGGAAGTGTATTTTTTTGTACTGTAATCGGCCGAAACCCAGTCAAGTGTGTCGGATCCTTTACCTTGGGGATTAACACAACAATGGTGGAGTTCACCCCGTCCAGCATGGCACTAGATTCAAAGAACAGCCGTACAACTGCTATGGTATCTTCCTTAAGGATTCCCCAATGGCGCTGAAAAAATCTTGCTAGAAATCCATCTGGTCCGGGCGCTTTCAGGGGACTGATCTGAAAGAGAGCATCGTCAATTTCGTTGTCTGTAAAGGGAGAACACAGTTTTCATTCATTGCTTCATTTACCTTAGCTTGGATAAGGTGTATTACCTCCTATGGGTCAACATTAGGGTCAACCGTGAACATATGCTGAAAGTACTCACGAGCCATGTTGTTCATAGTATGTTGGTCCTGCTGCCACACCCCATTGTCATCCATCAAACCCTTCACTAATTTTCCTTGCTCGCCACACAGATTTCCGGTGAAAGAACTTGGTGTTCCTGTCACCATCCTTTAACCATGCAGTCCTTGATCTTTGGAGCCACATCATTTCCTCTCTATACAGTAGTTCATTCATAACATCCATTTCCTTTCTAATCTCATCCCTATCAACATTCATATTAATAAGCTCTTCAAGACATGACAGGGACTTCTCTAGCTGCCTGGTGACATTTCCAAAAACTTTTTTACTCCAAGCGTGCAACTTGTGCGTAACCTTTCCTATAGCCAAGTGTACATCACTCAGGTTACCTTTTCTTCCGGCTTCCTTCCATGCCAAAGCCACAACTTCCTCAAGGGCAGGGTCTCTCTCCCACATTAGCTCATAGCATCTATAGCGGGCTGGTTTAGGCGTTGTGTCTGCCACACAACAAACTAGCACCGGACAATGATGCGAGCTTTGGGAAGCTAGGTGCACCACAGTAGCCTCGACTTGCATATCTCTAGGCATTAGTGGCTACTGCTTGGTCCAACCTCACTTGTATATTGGCCCTGGCTCCCCTTCTATTATCATATGTAAACAGAAAATCTTAGATCAATTAATCCACAAGTTTCCAAAGCATCACAGAAAAAAACATTTGCCCTCGTGCTCGCAGTGTCTCCGACATGTGTTCATAGTCCCACATTGCCTCGTTGAAATATCGCACACGCATCCATGGCAGGTTGCTCCGAGCGTGCAACCGGCGTATCGCATCCCACATGATATGCCTATTTTCCACACGGGGTTTACCATAAACAAAGGTAATGCGCCATAGTGGATCACTCGGAGACACATGCACGTAAGCATCAATCCATCTATTATTCGCCTCTTGAACATCCACTATAACGGACTCGTGCCAAAACAAAGCAAGTCCTCCACTTTGCCCATCACTACTGACACCTTCAAAACCAAAAATACCTAAGCGATTATGAAGACGAAATACTTTTTTTCTTTGGGCTGCCTAGTTTCACACAGAAAAACCAACTTCGGGGAATGAGCACCGACTAGTGCTACAAGATCTCAAACTGTTCGGAGGTTTCCCGCCCCCGACAGTTCCAACTTAGTCAATTCATTTCTCGTGACGGGGCGCCATGCTTGGACCTGTTAGTACACCTGCGGCCCCATGGCCGGTTGCCTCCATGTCCACCTCATACTACTCGCCTCCCTCTCCATTGACGTCTGCTCCATGTTTCCTGCCTGTAGCACATGCTCAACACGATCTATCTTCACAGCTCCATCCACAGGTGCATCCACATAATAAGGGACAAGGTCCTTCTCACCATCCGCCCGCTGGATATATGCATGAATCTCTTCCCCTTGTCTCTTCCCGAGGATGCAAACATTGTAATCCATCAATGCAAAAGTGCTGCAGAGTGACATGTGCTGGGAACTAAGATCCTTCCTCTTCCTGCCTGCACCCGGTCGCCCCAGGCCATCACCCTGTTCCTCCGTATCCTCAAAGTGTAGTCCTTGTCTCACACACACTGTACCAGACTGTTGCGTATACCACCTACGAGATGAGCAATGCAGCTGACCGTCGTAGTTCCCGTCAGATGTGATTACCGGCCGTCCCGCGTCTGGCCTACGCCCACCAATTGCCAGCGTATCTCTGTTCTCGATACCCATGGGGATAGTAGCAGTCATGATGAAGCTCTATGCGAGGCCGGACTCGGATCCACGAGTGTCCGGCTTCAGGCGGGCGGCGTCCCCAAAGGGAGCCCCATCATCGCATCCACCTTCCACTAGTTTCCCCTCCTCCGCGCAAGGCAAGATCGCTACAGCTTGTTGTAGGATCAAAAGTATGTCTAGAGGGGGGGATTAGACTACTTGACCAAATCAAAATCTAGCCTTTTCCCAATATTAAGTCTTGGCAGATTTTAGCAACTTAGCGCTAGTCAAGCAATCAACCTACACATGCAATTCTAAGAGTATAGCAGCAGAATGTAAATCATTGAATATGAAGGTAAAGGGGAGGAGTTTGGAGGGAGCAAACGCAATGTAGACACGGAGATTTTTGGCGTGGTTCCGGTAGGTGGTGCTGTCGTACATCCACGTTGATGGAGACTTCAACCCACGGAGGGTAACGGCTGCGCTAGTCCACGGAGGGCTCCACCCATGAAGGGTCCACAAAGAAGCAACCTTGTCTATCCCACCATGGCCATCGCCCATGAAGGACTTGCCTCACTTGGGTAGATCTTCACGAAGTAGGCGATCTCCTTACCCTTACAAACTCCTTGGTTCAACTCCACAATCTTGACGGAGGCTCCCAACTGACACCTAACCAATCTAGGAGACACCACTCTCTAAAAGGTAATAGATGGTGTGTTGGTGATGAACTCCTTGCTCTTGTGCTTCAAATGATAGTCTCCCCAATACTCAACTCTCTCTCATAGATTTGGCTATGGTGGAAAGATGATTTGAGTGGAAAGCAACTTGAGGAAGGCTATAGATCAAGATTCTTGTGGTTGGATTGGAATGTCTTGGTCTCAACACATGAGTAGGTGGTTCTCCGTCAGAAAATGAGTAGTGGAAGTGTAGGCACGTTCTGATGGCTTTCCCCATGAACGGAGAATGGGTGGAGGGGTATATATAGCCTCCACACAAAATCTAACCGTTACACACAAATTCCCGAACTCGGTGAGACCGAATCATAAAACTCGGTTAGACCGATTCAGTTCAAAATGTGAACGTGAGGCTTTTCGGTGGGACCAACAACAACAACTCAGTGGGACCGATGTGCTAGGGTTAGGGCATGACTTGATCTCGGTGAGACGGATCACTTGAACTCGGTGGGACCGATTTCAGTAATAGGCAACCAGAGAGTTGGTCAGGGAAACTCGGTGGGACCAATCGCTCATTTCGGTGAGACCGAAACATTACGAAAAGGAAACAAAGAGTTTGCATTGTGAACTCGGTGGGAACGATTGCTCATTTCGGTTAGATCGAAATGTTATGAAGGGAAACCAAGTGTTTGCAATCCCATCTCCATGAAACTAAGATCCCTATCGGTGAGACCGCACTGATTAGGGTTTATGGCAGTGGCCATGTCAAATGAACTCAGTGGCGCCGGACCAAATGAGAAAGTGGTTGAGGGCTTTTGGATCATATCACTAAGCATTTTGAGCAAGAAATCCATTAAGCAAGACCTCATCCCCTTTTAATAGTATTGGCTTTTCCTATGGACTCAATGTGATCTTGGATCACTAAAATGAAAATGTAGAGTATTGAGCTTTTGCCAATATGTGTCCTTAGCATTTTGAGGGTTCCACATCTCTTGTCCATGCCATGCCAATCACAGAAATTTATGAAATGATCATCTTGAAAGAGTATTAGTTCAATGAGCTATATGTTGTTAAGAATTACCAAAACCACCCAGTGAATAGTTGCACTTTCAATCTGCTCCTTTTTGGTAATTGATGACAAAATATAGATCAAAGTTGCGACAATTGATAATAAGAATGAAATACATCGTTGCTTTGAGAAGTATGTGATAAGCAAGAGCTCCCCCTAAATTTGTGCATTATTTTAAATTTGCTTTTGAATGCAAATGCACAATTGATTAGGATCATGGGTTACTCTTCCATGTCACATACATCTTGGTGGAGTGCTCAAAATGATAGAATATGGAATATGCACTCATCACCAAGACAAAGTGTGAATGATCATACATAAGAGATAGAGAGTATTATCATACAAGCACAAACATTTAAGTATGATATGATCAAACACATGATCATACAAGTATCTCACACACATAACCATAAAGTATCATCCAAGCAAGCAAACAAATAAGTAGCAAAAGAGGCAAAAAGAAGCAAAGCTCTCTCTCTCTCTCTCAGCCTATGATCTATACACTTTTCTCCCCCTTTGGCAACAAGTTACCAAAAATATTGAAAATGCATAGTGATATGCGGCTGTCTAAACTTGATCTTCGGGAGTTGGTGTGGAGAGGAGTCCTGCAACAAATTCTTCTAAAGAGGTTGTAGGCGTTGGTGGAGTTCAAACTAGAGCGGCAACTGAAGCTGTGGCTGCAGGAGCTGAAGTTGTAGCTCTAGTGTCTGCCACTGGTACTGTTGCAGACCTCTGTCTTCTAGGCACCCTTTGATAAGCATCAGTGGTGGTCTTGTCACTCCTATCTTCAAGCTCTTATTGGATCTTCTCCACAGAAGTCTGAATTTCTGTCACCTTGACATCCAAGTCATGAAGTTTTGTCTCAAAAAATTATTTCAAGACTCTCTCGATTCTGAGTCAGGGTGGCCAATCCTTTCTCAATCCTCAAAGTAGCCTGCATTAGATAGCCAAGTTGATCTTGTTTGGAATTGAGAAAAACTTGAGATGCCTCTTCAACACTTGGCATCTTGGATGCCTTCTCTGCTTTTTGCTTTCGCTCTCTTCTCCCGAGCCTCTACTGAAGTAGGATCTGAAGCATCCATAAAGACTGTGTTGTCCTCATGATCAGGCCTCAAGGGAAGGTGCTCTTTATCCAACAGATACACGCCTTTGCTCATCTTGGAGTTGATGAGCTTCTGAATGTGTGGAGCATACCCACATGATCTCTTTTGGTCTACTGATGTTCTCTTGGTGGTTTCAACTATCAAGCTCATCAGATTGAATTTTTGTGGCAAATCAAATAGTTGAAGCAAGTTGATGGAGTGGCCTATGATCATCATGTGATCTCCTGATTTGGGCAACAAGGTATGCCTCAAAATGGTGTTCATGGTGGCCAGTCCAGACATAAGATAGTATACTGAGCCTAGCTTGTGTGTCTCCAAGGCCTTGTCAGGTATCTCCTTGTATATGTTAGCCATGGAGTTGTGATCTTTCTTGCGCTCAGCATAGACATCAATATCATCATCGTATTCTTTAGGGGAATTGATAAGCTTGGCCCACTTAGCAATAGTAGACTGGTGCCTAGTACCTTCAAACATCCAAACAATTTTCCCATCTGGGTAGAAATGAGTTGTTGAATAGAACTGCATGATAAGCTCATCATTCCACTTGGTCAATTTCTAACCCACAAAAGTGTCTACTCCATTGAGTCTGAAGCTCTCATGTACTCCAGTAAAATGGTCTTCATTGTCATTATAATGACCAATCGGCCCATCTCATGTCATTGACTATGGGCTTCTTATCCAGGAGTACAGTATCATAGAAGTCCTGATGTTCCTTAGTGTGAAATCTGTACTCCACAACAGTTCTTCTCCTCACAACATAAGGGTCTGATTGTCTCCGCAATCTGAGACATGCATCCTTTCTCTCCTTCATGTTTTCAGCCACTAGATGATTACCATCATGATCAGGTATCTTTGGCTTCAACTTTCTAAGCACTTGGGCTTCCTCTTCTTCTTCTTCTTCTTCTTCTTCCATTTTAGGCACTGGGGCCTTGTTCTTTTCTACAGCAGGTATGTTTCTGGTGCTTCTCTTTGGTGCAGACTTTGATGCTTGAGTTGTAGCTTTGGTGGTAGGCTTGGGCTTTGATGGAGCAGCCCCAGATTTGATGGCATCCCCATCAACTTCTGGGTCTTTGGTGCTGGTGCAGCATCCTCTTCTGCATCTTCTTCCTCATCCTCAGCTGGGTCTCTTATCATAGAGGATCTGCCAATTACTCTGGCTATGGTCTTCTTGACCCTTTCCTTTCTCTTCTTGCCCTCACCAGCCTCCTTTGGTTCAAGAATCAACTCCATGGTTTCCTGTGTTGAGGCTCTAGCTTTGGACATTGACACTCTCTTGGCAGGAGCTTTCTTGTGCAGACTAGGCTTGGTTGAAGCTGTTGTTGAGGGAGTCCTGGATTAGGGGGTATTCGGACAGCCGGACTATATACTTTGGCCGGACTGTTGGACTATGAAGACACAAGATTGAAGACTTCGTCCCGTGTCCGGATGGGACTCTCCTTGGCATGGAAGCCAAGCTTGGCGATTCGGATGTGTAGATCTCCTTCTTGGTAACCGACTCTGTGTAACCCTAGCCCCCTCTGGTGTCTATATAAACTGGAGAGTTTAGTCTGTAGGACAAGAACAATCACAATCATATGCTAGCTTCTAGGGTTTGCCTCTACAATCTCGTGGTAGATCGACTCTTGTAATACTCATATCATGAAGATCAATCAAACAGGAAGTAGGGTATTACCTCCATCGAGAGGGCCCGAACCTGGGTAAACATGTGTCCCCAGCCTCCTGTTACCATTAGCCTTAGACGCACAGTTCGGGACCCCCTACCCGAGATCCGCCGGTTTTGACACCGACATTGGTGCTTTCATTGAGAGTTCCACTGTGTCATCACGATAAGGCTTGATGGCCCCTTCAATCATCAACAACGATATGGTCCAGGGTGAGACTTTTCTCCCCAGACAGATCTTCGTATTTGGCGGCTTCGCACTACGGGCCAACTTGCTTGGCTATCTGGAGCAGATCGATAGCTACGCCCTTGGCCATCAGGTCAGGTTCGGAAACTTGAACTACACGACCGATATCCGCGGAGACTTGATCTTCGACGAGAACGAGCCTGCGTCAGGACCACCGAACACTCACGACGCGCATGACTTAGATCTGCCATCGGATGGTGTTCGGGATATCGCACGTGCAGCTGCCCCGGACTTCCATTTAGAGTAGATCGCGCCATCCGAGGACGGGTGGATGGACCCCGCCTCGGAGGCCGCACACTCATCGGCGTTGGAGCCGAACATAGACTCCACCTCTAAGGAAATCTGTGTCACCGGACCCCCGGACTCGTCTCCGGTCTTAGGATCCGGACCGCGTGCGTTCGTGCCTATTGAATCGGATTGGGCACCGATCATGGAGTTTACCTTCGCGGATATTTTTCAACACTCACCCTTGGGTGACGTGCTAAATTCATTGAGGTCTCTCTCTTTATCAGGAGACTCTTGTCCGAACTATGTCCGGCTCGAGTGGGAAGTGGACGATGAAGAAATTCGTTACCCACCCACCACCCACTTAATAGCCATTGTCGATGACTTAACCGACACGCTTGACTTCTACGTCGATGAGGGAGATGATCTAGAACCACCGCCCACGGGGTGCTGGACAGCCACCTCATCATATGATATATACATGGTGGACACACCCAAGGAGAACAATGGCGACAAAAAGGACGCCACGGAGGATAATCCCCCCGGGCAGAAACCAAAGCGACGACGCAGGTGCCGCTCTAAGTCCGGCCACAGTAAAAATAGCGATAACAGCATAAGAAAAATTGACACCCCAGTCGACTCCAAAGGAAACAACGACCCCATGGACCCAGCGATGGAGCAGGATGAGCCAGGGCATGCCGAACATAGTCTGGAGCAGACGCCCGATCATGGCGACCCCGAGGGTAAAACTCATCAACCTACCTCCGAAGAGGAGGATAGTCCGGACGACGATGCATTCATCCCGGAAAAACACTTGGAACAAGAGAACCTCCACAGAAGGCTTATGGCCACCGCGAGGAGCCTGAAGAAGCAGAAGCAAAAGCTTAAGGCCGCGCAGGATACGCTCAACCGCAGATGGAACAAAGTGCTAGACACTGAAGAAAAATATGGCGACGATCGCCACACAAAGAGCTACCCAAAGCACAAGCTACTGCCCGAATTCGACGACGAGGCCATAGATCCCATCCTGCCGAAGAATAATACAGCCGATCAGCCGGACCGACCACCTCGTGGCCGCGATAGAGCAGCTACTGATGCCACACACAAGCCAGCACACGATTTACATGAGCTCTTGGACAAAAAGGCTGGTGCGACCATGTCCATCTACGGATCTAGGGGACGTGCTCCGGCACAAGATCATAGCCACCAAAATGATCATATTGATCGAATACCAGTTCAGAATCAACCCCGAACACAACAACCATTCACAGCATGCCACGACACATCCAATTACAGGGGTGTTGCACACCCCCTGTGCTTCACTGATGAAGTGCTGGATCATGAATTTCCACAGGGATTCAAACCCGTAAATATAGAGGCATACGGCAGAACAACAGACCCTGGGGTCTGGATTGAGGACTTTATCCTTCATATCCACATGGCTCGTGGAGATGATCTCCACGCCATTAAATATCTGCCCCTCAAGTTGAAAGGACCAGCTCGACACTGGTTGAAAAGCCTCCCCGAAAACTCAATTGGAAGTTGGGAGGAACTTGAGGATGCTTTCAGGGCCAATTTTCAAGGGACCTACGTACGACCTTCGAATGGAGATGATTTAAGTCACATAATACAACAACCCGGAGAGTCAGCCCGTAAGCTTTGGAACAGATTTCTCACTAAGAAGAATCAAATTGTTGATTGTCCGGATGCCGAAGCCCTAGCGGCCTTTAAGCACAGTATCCGAGACGAATGGCTCGCCAGACACCTTGGCGAAGAAAAGCCGAGGACAATGGCAGCCCTAACAAGCCTTATGACCCGCTTTTGCGCGGGTGAGGATAGCTGGTTGGCCCGTAGAGGCGCCAGTGACCCAGGCATATCCGAAATTAGGGATGGCAACAGGAAGCCACGATGCAATAAAAACAAGCGTCGAAATAATGAAGAGAGTCCGGACAACACGGCGGTCAATGCCGGATTCAGGGGCTCTCGACCCGGTCAACAGAAAAAGCCATTTAAAGGCAGCAGGGATGGACTGTCCAGCCTAAATAAGGTTCTAGACAGATTATGTCAAATTCATGCCACCCCCGAAAAACCTACAAACCACACCCACAGAGAATGTTGGGTTCTCAAGTAGGCCGGCAAGCTAAATGCCGAACACAAAGGAAGGGAGACACCAAGTGAGGACGAGGATGAGCCTTGCCAGCCGAACACTGGGGGACAGAAAAAATTCCCACCAGAAGTCAAAATAGTGAATATGATCTACACAACTCATATACTGAAGAAAAGGCGCAAACGCACACTCAGAGACGTATACGCTGCCCCAAATTCAACCCTTGGTCGACCTGTCCGATCACTTTTGATCGCGGGGATCATCCAACTAGTATCCGGCATGGAGGATCGGTTGCCTTGGTGCTCGACCCAATAATTGATGGATACCATCTCACTCGAGTCCTTATGGACGGCGACAGTAGTCTTAATCTGATATATCAGGACACTGTCCGCAAGATGGGGATAGACCCGTCAAGAATCAGCCAAAGTAACACTACCTTTAAAGGAGTAATACCAGGCGTTGAGGCCCGCTGCACGGGCTCCCACTACTAGGGAAAAGCCTAGCAGCAGCGCGGGTTTTGGGCCTATTAGTAGCACGGGGGCCTGCACTACTAATAAGGCGCTACAGCTAACGTATAGCAGTAGCGCGGGTGCCACCCGCGCTACTACTACGTCCGTTAGTAGTAGCGTGGGTAAAACCCGCGCTACTACTAATCTCTAATCTCTGATTTTTTTTGAATTTTTTCGAAAAAAATCGATTTTCCCCTAATTTTCAAATTTCTGAATTATTTTAAACTCTAATCACACCTCATCGCAGCTCAATTTAATCTCTAATCACCCCTCATCATTCCAAATCATCTAACTTCCCAAACGGTCACCCATCCTCTCACTACTCCAGCCTGAGCACGCTTAACTTCCGGGTTCTATTCTCCCTCATTTCCAAGTCTACACTTGTTGTTTTCCTAACAATAGTAAGATGTCAATCTTATTAACCTCGGGAATTTAGCTTGGGCATGAAGTCACACATTTCACTGTTTGAGTTTGAAACTATTGTTCTAAAAAATAACACTAATATTTCTTGAATAATTAGTTTGACCATTGTTTGACCATAGTTTGACCAGATTTGACCAAAATTTTAAAAAACTGAAATAATTATTTAGTAACACTAATATTCTTGAATAATTAGTTTGACCATAGTTTGACCAGATTTAACAAAAATTAAAAAAAACTAAAATTTGATGAAATTTTTTGCCTCTAGATCTTGAAAGCCCCGTAACTTTTTTCTATTAGGTTTTTGAGATGACACCATGGAAATGCTTCGTGAAGGCCCGCACGATGGTTGCCCCCCCAGTGCTGTCGCCTGTGCCAAGATCACGGCCGCCTACGCCGAGAGTGTCACTGCATCCTCATTGAGCGTGACAGCTTCCGCCGAGAGGGAGTCTGCGGTAGTCGACAAGGCAGCTACAACAGCCGAGACGGCTGCAGCTGCTGTTGTGACGGCGGCTGCAAACGCCGAGAGCGCTCGAGCTGCCATCCGTGCCGCCGATGTCTCCCTGGCCCGGGTCGAGGCGATCCACGCCAAGATATTCTAGGCCACCTTGGAATCCAGCATGCAACCCACGTTTGAAAAGGCGGCGGTGGCCATGGAGCACCTGCTTCCTCCTGAGGTCGTCGAGCGGGAGCTGGAGATTACAAGAGGCGGCGGAGATCGAGGTGCGCTGGGAGGAGGAGTTGCGGGTGGCCTAGGTCGAGGTAGAGAAGAGTCTGTCTGTTGAGGAATCAGTGGTGGAGTACCAACGCGATCTCTGGCGCAGCCTCTACGAGTACTACAACCTTGAGGGCGGCGCCGAGGATGAGGACGAGGATGCGGTCGACTTCAGCAGGGGGGACGCAGAGTCTACCAACGGCGGCATGTTGCTAGGGCAAGTGATCGATGTCTCATCTCACACCGGCGATGCATAGGCCGGCGCGGTGGTGGCTTTCTTAAAGTTATGCATACTTAGGCTTTGTTTTTAATGCTGGTCTTTTTTTAGATAAATGTTTAGATCAACTGGCTCTGTTTAATTACCAAAATTGCTTCATTCAGTAAGTATGGTCTGTGTGCCATACGCTTTTTTGTGTGCCCAAATTAGCAAGTGATGTTAAATTATGCAATGACATACCCGGGGAAATTTCCACCAAAATTTGAATTGTCAAACTCATCCCATGCGCGTTAAGCAGGAGAATCGTTTGCGATGCACACTATTGTTCAAAGTAAATGGCGTCCGGCGGCACCGCGTGCAAAGTTTCCCTCCACATTTCGAAATTTTTGGCCTACCGCCGAAATATCTAGCCCCCCTTCCCCATCCCCTTTTCTCCCCGACCACAAGTCACATTTCCCCTGTTTCCCCCTTCCTTACTTCCTTCCTAAGCTATAGCCGCTTCCTCGCTTGCTTCCTCGCTCTCGCCGTCTTGCATCCTACTGTCGGGGTTGCCATGGTCTTCTTCAAAGACCTCTCCAGCGGTTCCTCCTTCGACAACGACTCCTTCACCACCCGAGTATGCCTCTCTTCTCTCTCTCGGGCTATTACTTGGAATGAAGGATTTTTACCCGACGGTCGATTTGAGTCATTTCTTCCTCTTGCAGTTCCCTAGGACCATCAGTTGCAACAAATGGAACGGGGTGGCTGAAGATCTGTCTACTCGTTGTCACCATCAATCTCCATGCGGGAAGCTAGTTGCGTTTGAATCTGTGGACAGTGGGAGGAAGTTTCTAGCATGTGTAGAGAAGGTTAGACCCTCTTTCGTTGTTTAAAAATCATTTGTTAGATGTAATTCAGACAGTGTCATGGTACCAACCCATTCATACCACACCTTCAACCAAATGCATCCTAAGATAGTGTCACAATTTGTACCTAGTATCTAAAAATGTTGCCATCTCATCATCGGTGCCATGAGAAAATTATTTGGTGCCGCTTTAGTAGTTTGTGGAGCCAACTTGTCCACATACCCGAGCAGCCAAGCAGTAAAATACTAAATCTTTATGGCACGAAGGAACTAGGCGTCAGAACAACTAGGTGCTCTGGAGTTCGGGTCCCTGATTTTTTTCCGCTGCATTGGCTCGCCAATGTAGGGCACGGGTGTGAGATGTAGAAACCGTTGTCTTTACACCGGTTTTGGCATACATAGTGGACGACCTTAGTGCTGTTAGTTCTATGTTACTAAATTTGTGCATGTACACACCTGTTAGTATCAATATGATGTCATGCAAACATTGTTGCTATGCTGTTGCAGTTATATTTACCTTCCTCTTAAAACGTTCAATTTGTTATTTGTAGTACATGAGTAAGAACTTGTAGTGTTGTTGTAGTTAATTATAGCTTCTGATGTTTCAGAATTTGGTTGTTGTCTCAGTAGCAATTAATTCATTTCCACATTGATCTTTTTAAGAAGATATGTCATAATTAACCTATTTCTTTAGTTTTTCAAAATAAGTATTGGTGATTTGTATGTTCCTATAAACCCATTTTTCCTACAATTGTTACTGATCTAGTTTTAAATATTATAGGATGAACGGAAGGGTTCTTACTTGGAGTGGGTTGATCAAGAGTGGCCACAGTCTTTGAAGATGTGCCTAGCAAAGCTCTAGAGCATGTATCAGGAAGAGAACAGATGCATGCTTAGAGAAAGTGTTGTCAACGCTGAAGAATATTTGAAGATGCAGTATAAAAAGAGGAAGGTGGAGAATGAGCTCAGATTTTTTAAATCAGACTTTGCTAAGATGGTGTTGGCGAAGGAGGCATTTTCCCAGCTAGCCAGTGCAAAACAGGTTCTTACTAAACTGGAAACAGAGGTGGATAAGGCGAGCCTGGATTATCTCGATTAGGGAAATGAATATATTGTTCTAATATTGTTCTTATGAATTTGAACTATCTATATGTTGTATTGTGCTATTTTCCAGTAGTTATCGTACTGTGATGTTAAAATATATCTATGTGTCTGATATGAAATTGGCAAACAGCTATTCGATCTGAAATGTGAATTTGCGTAATACTGGAATTATTAATTGTAGACTAATAAACCTCCTAAATGGGTCATGAAACTTTGCAAACAGTTTTGGAAGTAAAAGTTCTTGTGATGGATAGCCCAATGGCACATAGTTTTTTTCATCAAATCGTGTGTGATGTAGTTGATAAAAGCAAATGGATAACCAAGGCAGAGCATGTGTGATAATTACACCTATCACACACGAGCCTATACATAAACCTGTGTGGGATGTACATACGAACAGAAACGTTTTCCCTGGATTGACTGTGTGGGATGTACATACGAATGAAACATTTTCCCTAGATTGACTGTGTGGGAAGTACATACGAACGGAAACATTTTCCCTGGATTAACTGTGTGGGATGTACATAAGAATGGAAAAGTACTCCTTAGATTGGCTGTGTGTGATATACATACAAACGGAAATGTTTTTCTGGGATTCACGGTGTGGGATGTACATACGAACGAAAACAATTGGGTTTCGATGCCTCACCCGATCGCACACAAGCTCATTCTGCCTTGTGTGCCAAGAGGGCCTATCCTCGACGGTTTCTGGGTCATGTGGGAAGGACCCCCCTATCGCCCACACTCACTTGGAGATGGTTCCAAATGCCGTCGCGGAAATGGGTTAAAAACCGTTTGTATAGCACCGACGTGTACCAGTGAGGCCATGTCTGTACATGCTAGGCTCGTCAAGTTTAACCCAAGTGTTCCGCATGTGCAACACTGGCTTGCACCCGTTGTATGTGAATGTAGAGTCTATCACACCCGATTATCACATGGTGCTCCGAAACAATGAACTTTCGCAATGGTGCGCACTTGGGGAGAACACAATTTTATCTTGAAATTTTAGTGAGGGATCACCTTATAATGCTACCGTCGTCCTAAGCAAAATAAGATGCATAAAATGATTAACATCACATGCAAATCATAAGTGACATGATATGGACATCAACTTGTGCTTTTGATCTCCATCTCCAAAGCACCGGCATGATCTCCATCGTCACCGGCATGACACCATGATCTCCATCATTGTGTCACCATTGGGGTTGTCACGCCAGCCGTGCTTCTACGACTATTGCATACGCTTAGTGATAAAGTAAAGCATTACATAGCGCTTAATGATTGACACACAGTTCATATAATACTTAAAGACAGCCCTATGGCTCCTGCCGGTTGCCGTATGCATCGACATGCAAGTCGATATAAACTATTACAAACATGATCATCCCATACATCAAATGTATCTCATCATGTCTTTGGCCATATCATATCACAACATACCCTGCAAAAACAAGTTAGACGTCCTCTAATTGTTGTTGCAAATTTTACGTGGCTGCTATGGGTATCTAGCAAGAATGATTCTTACCTATGCAAAGCCACAACGGTGATATGCAAGTTTCTATTTAACCTTCTACAAGGACCGCCTTTGTCGAATCCGATTCAACTAAGGTGGGAGAGACAGACACCCGCCAACCATCTTTATGCAACAAAGTCACATGTCTGTCGATGGAACTGATCTCATGTACGTGGACATGTAAGGTTGGTCCGGGCCGCTTCATCCCACAATACCGCCGAATCAAGAAAAGACCAAGGAAGAAGGCAATCTGAATATCAATGCCCACAAACTCCTTTCTGTTCTATTCGTGATGTCATCTACGCATAGACCTAGCTCATGATGCCACTGTTGGGGAACGTTGCATGGGAAACAAAAAAAATTCAATGCTCACCAAGATCAATCTAGGAGATGAACATCTACGAGAGGACATATTGCATCTACATACCCTTGTACATTGCTAAGAGAAAGCGTTAAGAAACATGGTTGATGTAGTCGAACGTCTTCACGATCGAATCATGATCCGTCCCATGAACTCTGATCCAAGTGCCGAACGGACGGCACCTCCGCGTTCAACACACGTACGGCTTGATGACGCCTTCACCTCCTCGATCCAGCAAGCGATGGTGAAGTAGTAGCTCGAGTCCTCCGGCAGCACGACGGCGTGGTGGTGGCGGTGGTGGAAGAATCTCAGCAGAGCTTTGCTAAGCGCTACGGAGAGGAAGAGGGATGTGAGGGAGAGGAGAGGCAGCACCGTGGCATGGAGATGTGCTCTGGGGTGCGGCTGCCCTCTCTCTACCTCTCTATATATAAGGGAAGGGAGGAGGGGGTGGCCACCCTAGGGTTTCCCCTAGAGGGGCAGCGGCCAGGGCAGATGGGATCTCCCCTAGGGTGACTTGCCCCCAAGCCGGGAGGTGGGAAGCCCTAGGTGGCGCCCCCAACCCTCCTTAGTGGGCTGGTTTGCCCCCTCCCCTTACCCCATGGGCCCCCAACACTTGCCTGGACCCCTCAAACCCCCTTTCGGTAACAGTGGTCATCACCCAGTACCTCCGGAACAATTCCGGACTCCAATACCCTTCGTCCAATATATTGATCTTCGCCTCCGGACCATTGCGGACTTCCTCGTCACGTCCGGGATCTCATCCAGGACTCCGAACAACCTTAGGTAACCACCATAATGATTCAACTATACTTATACCATCACCAATGTTAAGTGTGTAGACCCTACAGGTTTGAGAACTATGCAGACATGACCGAGACACCTCTATGGTCAATAACCAATAGCGGGACCTGGATGCCCATATTGGTTCCTACATATTCTATGAAGATCTTATCGGTCGAACCTCGATGTCAAGGATTTAGCTAATCCCGTATGCAGTTCCCTTTGTCTATCGGTATGTTACTTGCCCGAGATTCGATCGTCAGTATCTCCATACCTAGTTCAGTCTCATTACCGGCAAGTCTCTTTACTCGTTCCATAATACAAGATCCCGTGACTAACTCATTGGTCACATTGCTTGCAAGCTTATTGTGATGTTGTAGTACCGAGTAGGCCCTGAGATACCCATCCATCATACAGAGTGACAAATCCCAGTCTTGATCCATGCCAACTAAATAGACACCCTCAGAGATACCTGTAGAGCACCATTATAGTCACCCAGTTATGTTGCAATGTTTGTTACACACAAGGCACTCCTCCGGTGTCAGTGAGTTGCATGATCTCATGGTCATAGGAACATATACTTGACATGCAGAAAAATGATAGCAATAAAATTGATACGATCATATGCTACGTTCATAGTTTGGGTCTTGTCCATCACATCATTCTCCTAATCATGTGATCCCATTATTAAAAGACAACTCATGTCCATGACTAGGAAACCATAGCCATCTTTGATCAACGAGCTAGTTCGTTAGAGGCTTACTAGGGACATGTTATTGTCCATGTATCCACACATGTATTTGAGTTTCCGGTCAATACTATTATAGCATGGATAATAAATGATTATCATGAACAAGGAAATATAATAATAACCACTTTATTATTACCTCTAGGGCATATTTCCAACACCAAGAACCCGAAGAGACTTGGCGGACGGGGCTGCCACGGCGTCATAGTGTGGGAGGACATCGCACACGACATGGGGATCGGTAGAGGCCAGGGCCTCGCCGGACGGGGCGAACAGCGTGGACGCCACCGCTTGGTGATCGCCAGGGTCGCCAAACCCTAACATTACAGCTTCACGTATTATTAACTGGCCTTGTTCCTCCAAGAGTTTCATAGACGAAGAGCCCAAATTATTTAAGGACGTGTCTAGGGAGCAGCTGGCTGCTCCCTAGCGTTCCCTGGCGGCCTCCCTAAAAAGGCAAGGTTTTGTCCCCATGTCTCAAAAAAGGAAAGACTGGTCCAGCCCCTCTCCCCACGATCCCCACCTGCCCCCCCGTCCCGTTCACGTGATTTGGCACGCCAACCCCGACCCCCACCACCCCTCGGCCCCCGCTTCCAGGCACCAGCCAAAGCCTTCCCTCATTGCCTGCGCCTCCTCCCCATCTTCTTCTCCCCCAAGCAAGAAAGGGCAAAGATCCTCCTTCCCAGATCCAAGAGCTTCACAAGCCCTGCAATGGTGGCACACAGGCTGTGGATCTAAATCAAAAGAAGAAGAAAAAGACTAGAAGAAGAAGCAGATTCACAGGGGAAAGTAACCAGATTTGCTCACCTTTCCCCCCTCTTTTGCCCTAATCCCATCCTTCAAATTGGTTTTTCATGATCCATATTGCCTTTGATTTTTCTACAATTTTGTTTTCCCTAAGCAAGTGTTGATAGTATTGCTAGGGACAAAAAATCATACCTTAAGCAAAAAATCCTGATTGAGCAAAAACAATGCTTATAAGAGGATGGAAACAGTGCTATCATGCTCTGTTTACAAGTGTGTTACAATTTTGTTACTTGCTTATGAAATTGTTCTTGGCAAATTACACATTCTTTTTGAACAAAAAGCGTGCTAACATGAATTCTGCACTACCGTCAATACGGTACGCTTTTCTTCCTCGTTGCTTCCCACAAATGATGTGCTTCAGACTTCTGAACAACAAACTAAGTATATGATATACACACAACTTTGGTAACTGCTGACATGGCAAAACATGAACCTTTTTGTACCTTATAATAGGATGACCAGTGAGCTCAGTATGGAAAAGAAGGGCAAAAAACAAGGCTTTCTCCTAGCATATCATTTGCTATATGTGGAGCAAAACAATGGCTAATGGGAGCAACTTGCATTATAAGATTAAGCAAAAACATAATATTGTCCAAGCAACTCCTGAAGAAGCTACAAAAACATTCCTCTTGTGAATTTGTTTCCATTGTTCTTTGGTTCAACAGTGAAAATATGAGAAGAATATAGGTGCTATAAGTAAATGTACAACTAAAAAACAAGAGAGACTGTTGCGTAGTTTAATTTACCTTGATTATAGGATATCCTTCAGCATGATCCAAAAAATGTTGGAAAGTTGCCAAGCGACTATTGCAAATTTATTGGAATTTCATCCTGCAAGAAAGAAAGGACAAGAAAAGTCTTGTACCAACAAGTATCTCAGCTGCAAATGTTACTTCAACCAGTTGTGCAAAATGGAAACCACATTTAACATAGTGAACATTGCCAAAACACACAAGTTTGCTGCTAGTACAAGAAAAGTGAAAACATAGGTACTGAATATAAAGGGCAATGCTGCCCATAACTGCTAACTTAAGTTTTTTTCTAACACAAAACATGCTCTATTCTCTCTGATTTTGGTGTGAATTCCATACTCAAGACACTTTGCGGTAGCATTTCTATGGCAAGGAGGCTTGCTTCACCAAATCAATGTTGCCTGCGTTTAAGAAAAACAAATAAGAAAATATATTATGATACACAAAAAACAAGCCTATTTTATATGTTTAAAATGTTTCATTAGTACAAAAAAATTCATGGATGCTACCTAGGGATTAGGTAATTCCTGTGTGGGCAGAGTTTTGCATGGATTTCTCACCTTCCATGAATTTTGCAGTTCCTCATCCATAAAACTGCTTGAACACCAAATTGCCTGATATTGTTATGTTTGAACAACCAAAAAACTTGTTGTGAAAAATGATCACATTAGTTCCTTATTTCTTTATTTCTATTTAAGGATTTCCTGAATAACTTGCCTAACATATATAGTTTGACTTGCCTGGTTATGTGGTTTGGATTACCTGATAGTGTACTTTGAATTGTCTGGTTATGTTCAAATGTTTCCTTAAAAACAAAATGAATGCTACCTTCTGATTCTGGTGTGCTTGGGTGGCTGTGTTATTGGCTTGCCTGTATTTACTATGCTACTTGCTTGCATCATTCAGCTAACTTGCTTTACCTTTTTTCATGTTGAAAAAAATAAACAGGTTGACAATGATTGACCTAAATGAGGAACCAGATGAAAATAATGGGGATCCTGTGTACTGTACACAACATGCTGCTAGAAATGCAGAATTTCGGGCGGAATCACCTAATCCCCCTATCATGAAAAAAGTCGATGTTGCTGTTGCAGAAGCAATGGAGATAGATAGGTAGTCAAGTCATGGGGTAGGGGCTCCAGGCAATACACAAGTACCTGCAATAGTAGCAACTGAGAGTGATGCTCATACCCTTGATGGCACAGGTGGTGCAGGTGATACTGGTGGGACTGTTGGTAATGGTTTGGGTGCTGAAAATGATGATGAAGCTTGGTCATAGCCCAAGGAGCCTTATGTGGGCATGAGGTTTGACACTTTCGAAGATGCCAAGGAGCACTACAATGCATATTCCTTGCAGATGGGGTTTTCAATTAAAATGAATACTTCAAGGAAGGATATGAAAACAAGTTTCGAAAGCCTGATGTCGATGATGGAGGGGCAGAAAAGATTCCTGTGCTAGATGACATTGTTGAGCAAACAAAAGATGATGATGAAGATGAGGATATTGTCTTTCTTGATGATGATAGTAAAGCCAAAAAGAGGAGCAAGAAACGAAAAAGAGATAAAATTGTGCAAACTGGTTGCAAAGCTAAGATGGTTGTGAAGCTAATAGATGGCAGATGGGAGGTGATCTACTTTTTTGGCGAGCACAACCATCCGTTGGTTGACAAGCCATGTTTGACTAAGTATTTGTGATCACACCAAGGGATCCCACTAGAAGAAAGGGCCTTCCTTACTCATCTTCATAACTATAATTTGACTATAGTTTTTAAACCACACCCCTCCCCCCTACCATCTAACTTTAACAACCTGGACATACCTACTGATTGTGCGTTTCTTGCCCCATCAACATCTTGCTGATTTGCTTGAAGCATGTGACTGATTTGCTTCAAACATATGCCTTATTTGCTTGATAATTCCATTAAATTGCTTACAGCAGTACAAAGAGATAATGCCTGATTTGTTTAACACTATGGTTGCTGAACTTGCCTAATGTTTACATGTTTGTTGCTCAATGCAAAGTTCCTACTTGCCTAGTTTTTTTATTTGTAAAACTAATTTGATGTTGACTCTAAACTTGGCTATGATTCGTCTCTTTATAGCTAAAATGTACGATAGTACTTGTTTCTGGATGAGATCAACTTGCCTATGATTGAAATTTTTGTTTCTCACTAATGCATAGTTAAAGAGTAGATTACCCCTGGTTTGTTTTGTGTAGTTTTCTCATGTGTTGCCTGTTGCATTTTGTCATAGTTGCTTGTATGGCTTCATGAATTGTCTGAGCTTTGCATTTGAGTTGCCTTGCTTTAAAAAGAAAAGAAACTATTTGTATACTGTTTTTGTGTAAAAAAAAGGATTGACCACCATTGTGACTTCATGTTGACAAGTCATATGATGCACATCATGTCAGATTTCTATGGGTCAGAAGTCATTGTCCCTTATACCACTAAGCACATTACGAACCTCAACACGGTCTTGAACAAGGATGCTACAAGGGAAGGGGAAATGATCAAGACAGTTGCTTTCTTTAAAGATCAGCAAAAAGAGAATCCTGATTGTTTTATAAGATAAAATATGATGACGAAGACAAGCTTGAGAATATTTTCTGGGTCGATGGTGCAGCAAGGAAGGCCTATGTGGAATCTTATCATGGTTGCATCTCCTTTGACACAACGTACATGACTAACATGTACAACATGCCCTTTGCACCATTCATTGGGATTAACAGGCATGGGCAGTCATTCATGTTGGGTTGTGGTTTTGTTAGGCATGAGTTGGCGTCAAGCTTTGATTGACTATTCCAGACGTTCCTTGAGGCAATGCATAATGTAGCACCCACCAATATCATAACCGACCAAGACATCGCAATGGCACAATCAATTAAAAAGATTTTCCCTACAAGTGTGCACCGCTATTTTTGCTGGCACATTTTTGGAGCATTATTGGGATGAAACCTTGGTTTGTCCAAAGATTTCAACAACTGTGTTGAGTTCAGCTTGACACCAGAGGAATTTGAGGCAGGGTGGTCTGACCTGGTGATGAAGTATGAGGCTATGACTAACTCCCATTTCGAGAATCTATACAAATACAGAGAAACATGGGTACCCTGTTACTTCAAGTACCAATTCTTCCTTTTCTTGCTGTCAACTCAATGCAGCGAGGGGTTCAACGCTGTCCTTAAGTGATATGTGAACCCACACAAGTCCATTTTGAACTTCATGAAGCAATATCAGAAAATCCAAACACACATACTAGTCCGAGAGGGTTCAAAAGATTACAGGACAGGACATTTGTAGACTGAAATGTGGTCATCTTACCCAATAGAGAAGCAGGCGTATGGATTGTACACTAGGGACTTGTACAAGAAGTTTCATGATGAGTTTCAGTTGACTGCGAGGTACAACGTGTGACCGCATGGTGAAAACTTGTATGAGGTTTACCCAAATCAAGAGTGGGTTGCTAAACATGGTTCTAGGGGATATTTTGTCACGGTGGAAGCTAGTGATGGAGACTACAGATGTGGCTGCTACAAGATTGAGAGGGATGGCATGCTTTGCTGCCATATCTTGAAAGTTTTCAACCAATTTGGTGTTGATGAAATCCCAACACAGTATATACTTAGAAAATGGACACCTTTGGCAATTTCCAATGAACCCCTGCTGTCGAAGAGCAACCCTATGAGATTCCACCATAGTCGAAGAAAGAACTTAGTCATGCAAATTTGATGATGGATTTTGGTAGTCTTGCTCAGGTTGCTAGTGCGTCAGATGTTGTGACGAATATTGTAAAGAAACATATGCGTGGTGCATGTCATGAAATCAAAAATCTCAACATGTCAAGGAAGAATAAGCCGGCAGCACTAACAAGTGGGCCATATGGTGGTCCTCCACCATCAGGTGGTGGTTCTTCACCACCACCGAGTAACACTCGGGAAACTAGTGGCCCTGCAGTGCGTCCTGATGGACCTGCACAAGCCCCTTCTGGACCTAGGCAGCAGCCACCTACTTCTGCACTGCGGAGAAAAAATGCAACAACGCTAGCTGGTAACTCTATGAGTGAAGGTGGACATCAACAAACAACATTGAGGGCTGCAACAATGCCCAGGTGGGTTGTACCACTGCCTAGGGGCCCTCTAGTACAAACACTACTAGGTAAAAGCCTAGCAGCAGCGCAGGTTCTAGGTATATCAGTAGCGCAGGGTCCGACACTACTAATAAGGCGCTACAGCTAACCCATAGCAGCAGCGCGTGCACGCCCACGCTACTGCTATACAAGTGTAGTACCAGCGTCCTGCGTTGAAGCTCGCTACTGCTAATAGCTCTAGCGCGCTTTGCCTGGACGCACCACTGTTACTGTCACACTACTGCTAACTTTTCTCCACTCGCTACTGCTAATTTTTGCTTTGTATTTGAACATGCTTTATACAAGAATCTTTAGCATATACAAATATCATCATGATACACATACAAATGGTTGCGAGACCACAAATGTAATCGTAGCATATACATACAAATAGTCTCATCATAATCATCATCCAACACAAAGTGGTATCTCGTCATCATCTCGAAAATAGTGATACATACAAGTCTCGAATACTTGCAACTACAACATCATCCATCTAAACAATGGTATACGCAAGAAAAGCTATCACTATGAGTGAGAGCAAAACTATGCAGTACATGAGGCGGCGGTTACGAGTCCTCTCTCGCGCTAGCGTGAACCTCAAGTAACTAGCTTCTCCTTCTTGTCTGCTTTTGAAGCCTTTATGGCTGGCGCCCGAGACCCCATTCACTTGCGCCTGACACTCAGGCCACTCGTTGTACACCCCTGGAACCTTTCCTTTGTACACGACATAGCACTGCCATCTCGCCATCAAGAAGCTAGGTACCTGTTAGAGATGCATCTTCATCAAGAGGATGTACAATCATATGCAACAAAATATACTATGGCAACATGAAAAAGAAATGGTTAGCAATTAGATGCAACATACAGTACGCAAACTAATTAACTAGAGGTACGCAGGTCATCGTACCCAAACTAACAAAGTAGCGTTACGCAAGTTTGGCAGGGACTGTGGACATCACAAAGTTTCATCGCTACAGAAAGTATACAAGTTCAACTGACACATATCATCATTATCAGCATCATAAATCACTAGAAGTTCCTTCCTTCCATATCATCGAGGATGGACCCAATCTTATTGAACGGCGTGAGGTCATGACGTTGCATGCCTATGCGAGTTCGGACGTCAGCTCGCGATATAGGGTCGTGGTGGAACATCCCCTTCTCATCGACGACTTCTTTCATGATGATCGTCGCAATATCCCTTTGGATGCGAAAGAAGTCATCTCTAAGTTTATAATCCGTTTCTCCATGAGATTCTACCCACTTGTGGATATGATCATCATTTTTGCTTGTCATGCGAAGCTTTTGGTGATCCGTGCTGAACTCAATCATGAGATGGAGGATGTAGAATCCATCTTTCTTGCTTGGTTTTGGGACATGGATGCAGCAGAAGTTAGTTTTATGCGCAAAACCCATCTTCTTGTTCCTTTGTTTCTCGATCTGCATGTGTCCACCTCTAATGCTGAAGCCTTGGAGAGCATCATCTAGAATATTCATTATGTAGGTGTAGTCCTTCTTCTCGTAGTCTCTGGAAGGGTCAAAATACATGGCGTGGGAGACTCACGGGTAAATAACGATAAGGACGGTGCGCCCGTTGCTACGGGGAAAAGACACCTCAAATTATTCTCCATATGAGCAAGAAGGAATGATTGAAATGTACGAAAGGGTTGTCCGAAACTGACTTACTTTGAATGATAAGGCAGGAGGACAAGTTCTTGGTCCTTATTCTATACCATGAAGTTTTGGAGGTAGTCCCTAGCAGTTTCACGCTCAAAGTCGCCGAGACTCAAGAAAGACTCGTGCATGTAGTACGGATCCGCCACACCGATTTGCGAGACTTCTTCTCTCTTCATGACGGAGCTCATATGTAGCGCAAAAAGGCAGACAATTATAAAATCAAGCTGCCTTGTCAGAAACATCTCAAAGATATGGTCAAACTGCAGAAGAACACCTCCGCGGGCCGTGTGTCGACGTAGCACTTCCCCTCAGGCACACAAGCCGTGTATGTCAGATATCCTGGATCCTTCGAGGCTAGTAGGATTTTCTTTGTCGACAACACATGGTCATGCAGTCTCCTGAGATCCCCTGATAGTACCTCCAGCGGTTTTGGCGGTAGCATCGGCTCGCCCATGAGATGGAACATGTCCACACCTTTCATGGTTACACGCTCTTCAGAATCCATCGTCTGGCTGTTATGTTCTCTGGCTTGTTTGGAGGCAACTATCTTCCCCGATCTCTCACTCTCCTTTTTCTTGGGCACTCCTTCCAGACCCTTCCTTAACCCCTACCCCAGTGTTGCCAGGCTAAGTACTATACGACCCCCGGCTAGTTGAGCCTGTGTTGAGGCGGCATCTTCAGGCATGTCCTGTGAGGATTTCATGAAGAGAGACTTCTTGCAATCCCTGCTATGACCTTCCTGCCCGGGCAGATCATCCATATCCTCATTAGCATACTGATAGCCCAATTCATCATATGGTTGACTCATCATATCTATGTCACAATGATACGCGTTTGTATTGAGGAAAGCCATTAGGACGACCTCCATCTCATCATCCATTCTCTGTTCTACACGACCGATTACATCAGCCAGTACTATTGTACCCCCTTCATCACGTCATCCGCCGCTCTCACCCGGCACTACAGGAGCTGGTAATTGCGTAGGTGGGGTGGTGGTCTCAGCACATGCTTGTTGATGTGTGGTTATTGGTGTGCTCTCGGTCAGCTCCAGATGAATAAGATTCTTCGGCCATAGCAGCACCCAACCCTTGTAGCTTCCAATCCGCGACGGGGTCTCATCGTCCTCTCCCACATGCTGTACTGGAGGAGGCAAATCCTCATGCCCCAATTTCACACTGGACAAGTTAACCCTGAAGTGCCCAGCGGGGATTGGTTGGTTGTGGAACGTGGGTTGCAAGGGGTTCATTATCACCCCCTTTCCCACGTCCACCTTTTGGCCTTTGATCAAGTAGACTATGGTGCACGGGGTTTCTTCGGCCTGCAAACACATGTCTGTGGCGTAAAACATCCGAAAGGCAACGAAAATGGAATATTATATATATATATATATATATATATATATATGTTGGTGTGACATGTAATTACTGTGAGGGCGTCGAGCACAACCAAAGACGAAGGCCCACCTAGCGCGCCAGAGACTGAGGATGAGCTGCTATGAGAGGGAGCGAGTGCGAGAGGAGGCCCGGTTGCATGAGCAAGTGATGGTGCAGTGGTGTTGTTGTTCACGGAGTTGCTCCCGACGAATATGGGCAACGGGAAATCATGTACCATCTTGTCTGGATTTTCCTTCGTCCAGTTGATGATAGCTGGAACCCAGTTAGTAGCGAAATCATTTCTGCAGGCAGTTACAGCTGCATTAACTGCCTGCTATAGCAACTCATTTTTCTCCTCTGCTATTTTTTTTGCGTCCTCAGCTATTTTTTCCCGACCGCAAGCTTCACCTTCTCGTCGATGTCCGCCTGACTAAACTTCTTTTTCTGCTTCTTGGCCTCCGGGCGCTCATTGTAAAACACCTTCCACGTGGCGCCGTCTCCAGCGTCGTGCACACGACCATATTGCGGCCGCTGGCCCAAAGGGAGTTCCTTAAGTTCGTTCAAGGCCCGGTTGAGAGGGGTGTCCCACTTGGGCCACATCAGAGAAGTAGGGCTTTCGGCTGCAAGCTGGTGTTGCTTCTCCTGCAGAAGGAGCATGAACCGTTTAGAATGTGTAGTCGGCTAGATCTGGAGCTAAATGAAAGGTGGTAAAATAATAATTACCAGTAGTCTAATCAATTTCCTCGTGATCTGGTCCATGTAGAAAACCTTCTTTTCCTTGTCCCACTTGTAGCGGGCCTTCATGAAGTCATGCTCCAAGGGGTTGGTGAAATTCGCGAAGTCTGGGATACCCGCGGCTTCACATTGCGTGTCCTCCTTATCCCATATGGGCCTTTTACCGAGCCACGGCTTCCGAGGCGATGCTTCCCCGTGTTCCTTTGTTGAAGGCTCTTGAATTTCGCAGCCTTAGCCTTGGCTACCTTGGTAGCGCAAGTGTCCTTGAACTTTTCGAACCCCTCTTCCATAAGTGTTGGATTTTCCTCCAGAATCTTGGACAGGGGTTCCTCAGCCTCAATAGCTCGTTTCACCCTCCCATTCCAGGAGGTCAAATCATTGTTGAACATGCCCATGGCGTGATTCTTAATCTTTTTCATCTTCGGATCATCCCACGGTTGTTCTATGTTATCATCCCGGTCAGGGAACTTGAGTCTCTTGTGCAACTTTGTTAGGAGCAACTGCGTCAAATGTTCTATGTTGATCCTCGTGCATTCCCGTAGGATGCATCCTACTTGGTTCCCATAGCACTTGCGAGGTTCTTCTGTCCCTAATGGCTCAAACATGCCAGGCGCCATCTTTGTGATCACCAGTCGTCCAATCCCTAGTTTGTTAGGTTTTCGTATCCTCTACTTCTTCTGCTTCTTCTTTTTGGTAGCGGCATCGGTGCCAGTACCTTCCCCGTCGGTATCTTCCCCGCCGGTACCTTCCCCACCGGTCTCGGTGCCGCCATCGGTGCCGGCGCAATCGGTGTCGATGTTAGCGTCAGTACCATCATCGAGGCCGACCTGCAAACCTTGACTTTGCAATTGCTTAGCAGTCAAATAGTCGAGGTACTCTTGTTCACCCTCATAATCCATCTCGTCTGCATCTTGGTCAGATGGCCCAGTTTCTTCGTTGTTCGACATGTTTCCTATGACTAAAACTATGAAAAAAATGAGAAATGACATAAAAAAGAAATCTATGTTTGCCGAAATGTCGTTTCCATGCAACTCCCAGCACTCGATATGCCTACTATGTAGCACAAATCATGCCAAAATTCATGGAAAATTTCGGCATGACCTTTGCTAAAAAATGGACATATCGAGCTCCTGAAATTCACCGGAATGGAAATGAATCAACATTTCGATATAATATAGGCCACTCGGATCATTTACCCTGCACATAATCATCATGTCCAAATGACATGTCCAAATTGCAAATATGACATGTCCAAAACATCACATGTCTACATATCACATGTCCACTTCAAATTTGCATATAAAAGGAAGAAAAATATAGAACTTGAAGAAAAAACCTAGCTAAATTCATAACTAAATATATAACCTAATTAACCATCTGCCCTAACTAAAACCTAAGTAAATTAACCAAAGAACCTAGCTACCAAAGAGAGGAGGAGCGGTGGGGGGCTTACAGAGGGTGCAGGCCCGACGATGGCCGAGGTTGGGAGGGGTCGGGGTCGGGGTCGAGTGTTGGGGCCAGAGCCAGG